>NC_142796.1:29779026-29806933 GCF_049724085.1 Artemia sp. Qi Xiang Cuo
GTAAAATTTAATTTAAAATTAGAATAGGACTTTAAATTTTTCATCTCTTTGAGAAAAAACCTGAACTGAAATGGAAGCTTTTTATTTTCTTGGAAAAATTAGAAGAGAACTTTGAATGTTTTATGTCATTGAGAAATTAAGAACAGAAGTGGGAGTTTTTTTCATTTTCATTGGTAAAATTCAGAATTGAGCACTTTTTTCACTTCTTTAAGAAATTTCAGAAGAGAACTTGAGCTTTTCTTCACTTCGTTGTGAAAATTTTAAATTGAACTAGAACTTTTTATCTTCCGGGAAAATATTTACATGTATGGTATTTATCTTCTGTGAAAATATTCGCAAGTATGGTATTACTTTTTCTATCTTCCACCGAAAAATTTAGAATAGAACTTTAAATTTCTTTATGTCTTTGTTAAATAAAGAACTGAAGTGGAAGGTTTTTGTTTTCTCTTAGTACATTAGAATTTAAGCTTGTTCATTGGTAAAATTCAGGAGAGAACTTGAACTTTCATTGACTTCATTGAGAAAATTTAAAATTGAATTAGAACTTTTTATCTTCCGGGAAAATATTCCAATGTATTGTATTTATCTTCAGTGAAAATATTCACAAGTATGGTATTAATTTTTCTATCTCTCACCGAAAAATTTAGAATGGAACTTTAAATTTCTTTATGCCTTAGTGAAATAAAGAACTGAAGTGGAAGATTTTTGTTTTCTCTGGAGAAATTAGAATTGAATTGTGTTCTTTGGTAAAATTCCGAAGAGAACTTGAACTTTTTTATCTTCTGTGAAAAATTTGGAACAGTGTTTAAAATTTTTCATCTCTTCGAGACAGATCTGAACTAAAGTGGAAAATTTAGTTTTCTCTGGAGAAATTAGAATTGTATTATGTTCTTTGGTAAAATTCAGTAGAGAACTTGAACTTTTCTTCACTTCATTGAGAAAATTTAAAATTGAACTAGAACTTTTTATTTTCCGTGAAAATATTCACAAGTGTGGTATTGCTTTTTCTATCTTCCTTCGAAAAATTTAGAATTGAACTTTAAATTGCTTTATGTCTTTGTGAAATAAAGAAATCAAGTGGAAGATTTTTGTTTTCTTTGGCGAAATTAGAATTGAAGTGTGTTCTTTGGTAAAATTCAGAAGAGAACTTGAATTCTTCTTCACTTCGTTAAGAAAATTTTAAATTGAACTAGAACTTTTTATCTTCGATGAAAATATTAACATGTACGGGATTAGTTATTCTATCTTTAACCTAAAAATTTTAATTGAGCTTTAAATTTCTTGATGTCTTTTTTAAATAAATAACTGAAGTGGAAGATTTTTGTTTTCTCTGAGAAATTAGAATGGTATCGTGTTCTTTTATAAAATCCCGAAGAGAACTTGAACTTTTTTATCTTCTGTGAAAAATTTTGAACAGTGTTTAAAATTTTTCATCTCTTCAAGACAGATCTGAACTAAAGTGGAAAATTTTAGTTTTCTCTGGAGAAATTAGAATTGAAATGTGTTCTTTGGTAAAGTTCAGAAAAGAACTTGAACTTTTCTTCACTTCATTGAGAAAATTTTAAATTGGGTGTGTTCTTTGGTAAAGTTCAGAAGAGAACTTGAACTTTTCTTCACTTCATTGAGAAAATTTTAAATTGAACTAGAACTTTTTATTTTACATGAAAATATTCACAAGTATGTTATTAATTTTTCTATCTTCAACAGAAAAATTAGAATTTAACTTTACATTTCTTTATGTCTTTGTGAAATAAAGAACTGAAGTGGAAGATTTTTGTTTTCTTTGGCGAAATTAGAATTGTAGTGTGTTCTTTGATAAAATTCAGAAGAGAACTTGAACTTTCCTTGACTTCGTTGAGAAAATTTTAAATTGCATTAGAACTTTTTATCTTCCGGGAAAATATTCTAATGTATTGTATTTATCTTCTGTGAAAATATTCACAAGTATGGTATTAATTTTTCTATCTCTCACCGAAAAATTTAGAATGGAACTTTAAATTTCTTTATGCCTTAGTGAAATAAAGAACTGAAGTGGAAGATTTTTGTTTTCTCTGGAGAAATTAGAATTGAATTGTGTTCTTTGGTAAAATTCCGAAGAGAACTTGAACTTTTTTATCTTCTGTGAAAAATTTGGAACAGTGTTTTAAATTTTTCATCTCTTCGAGACAGATCTGAACTAAAGTGGAAAATATTAGTTTTCTCTGGAGAAATTAGAATTGTATTATGTTCTTTGGTAAAATTCAGTAGAGAACTTGAACTTTTCTTCACTTCGTTGAGAAAATTTAAAATTGAACTAGAACTTTTTATTTTCCGTGAAAATATTCACAAGTGTGGTATTGCTTTTTCTATCTTCCTTCGAAAAATTTAGAATTGAACTTTAAATTGCCTTGTGTTTTTGTGAAATAAAGAAATCAAGTGGAAGATTTTTGTTTTCATTGGCGAAATTAGAATTGAAGTGTGTTCTTTGGTAAAATTCAGAAGAGAACTTGAATTCTTCTTCACTTCGTTAAGAAAATTTTAAATTGAACTAGAACTTTTTATCTTCGATGAAAATATTAACAAGTATGGTATTAGTTTTTCTATCTTTCACCGAAAAATTAGAATTGAACTTTAAATTTCTTTATGTCTTTGTGAAATAAAGAACTGAAGTGGAAGATTTTTGTTTTCTCTGAGAAATTAGAATTGAATTGTATTCTTTGGTAAAATTCCGAAGAGAACTTGAACTTTTTTATCTTCTGTGTAAAATTTTGGAAGAGTTTATTAAATTTTTCATCTCTTCTAGACAGATCTACACGACAATGGAAAATTTAGTCTTCTCTCGAAAAATTAGAATTGGCATTTTCTTTGTTAAAGTTCAGTCGAAAACTTGAACTTTTCTTCATTTCGTTGAGAAAATTTAATAGTTGGTGTGTTCTTTGGTAAAATTCAGAATAGAACTTGAACTTTCCTTGACTTAGCTGAGAAAATTTTAAAGTTAAATTTTACATTTAAATGACAAATAAAAGATACAAACTTATTGTTTTGATTATTCTATCTTAAACTGAAAAATTATAATGTTGAATTAAGTCTATTTATGTACGATGGAAATCATGAACATTATATTGAGATTTATGTTTTCTCTGAAAATTTATTCTTGTTTCGCGTGCGGGGTTAAAAAAAAATCTAGACATTGAGCTCTCCTTCACTTTGTTGAGAAAATTTTAAATTGAAATAGAACTTTTCATCTTCTGTGAAAATATTCACAAGTATGGTATTGCTTTTTCTATCTTCCAACCGAAAAATTTAGAATTGAACTTTAAATTTCTTTATGTCTTTGTGAAATATAGAAATTAAGTGGAAGATGTAGTTTTCTTTGGCAAAATTAGAATTGTATTGTGTTCTTTGGTAAAATTCAGTAGAGAACTTGAACTTTTCTTCACTTCGTTGAGAAAATTTAAAATTGAACTAGAACATTTTTATCTTCCATGAAAATATTCAAAAGTATAGTATTACTTTTTCTATCTTCCAATCGAAAAATTAGAATTGAACTTTAAATTTCTTTATGTCCTTGTGGAAAAAAGAAATCAAGTGGAAGATTTTTGTTTTCTCTGGAGAACTTAGAATTGTAGTGTGTTCTTTAATAAGGTTCTACATGGAACTTGAACTTCTTCTTCACTTCCTTATGATAATTTAAAAATGAGCTAGAAATTTTTATATTCCATGACAATATTCACAAGTATAGTATTACTTTTTCTATCTTCTAAGCGAAAAATTATAATTTAACTTTAAATTTCTATGTGTACTTTTGAAATAAATAATTGAAGTGGAAAATTTTAATTTTCTCTGGAGTAATTAGAATTGAAGTGTGTTATTTGGTAAAGTTCAGAAGAGAACTTGAACTTTTCTTCACTTCATTGAGAAAATTGAGTCTGCTAGTAGTATCTCTATCTCTAAAAAAAAATTTTCTTTCATCTCTGACCTTTTTAATAGATATTCTGAACGTTTGACGTTCTGACAAACCCTAAAAATAATGAACACTTAACAAAATAATGCATAAAATATTTTTAATGAGATAATGACATGTAGAATATTAATATTAAAATACGTTGAATACATTATTACACATTATTAGTACACTTGCACTTCACTTTCCGTCAATTCATCTTTATATTCATTGATGATATTGTCTGCTAATGTCCTTTTTATTCTGCCTGCGATTTCACTGTCTATTGTCACATTATTTTTACATAGATGGCAGTTTTGACACATTGATTAGATATAACTTATGATGTTGGTGCAGGAGTATGCTTGTCTTCTTCGTGTTCTCTTTAAAATACTGATACCGGAAAGATGATGATAGGATTTATCAACAGGTAATGTGTAACCAGAAGCCCTAGCAAGGAGTTGTCCCCGATCATCGACAATTATTTTTAAGTTTGCATTCTCTTTGAGCACTAATTTCTCTGGTAATGTTACTCTTGCATATCCGCCGTTTGCACGATTGAAATTCTTGGGTACTCCAAAGAAATCTAACTTCTCGCTGTCATGACAACGCATGCATACATTTCCAATAGTGTTACCACTTGCACTCGTTTTATAGTTCAGGTATTTTTCATTGTCTGCATTCAACAAAACGACGATTTTTTCATGTGTACATACTTTCGTCGAATAATTCATCTTCACTTTTTTACAGTTATGAGTTGTGTGTTTATCCTTCCACTGCGTAAAAAATACTGATTTAATGCATGCAATAAATTAGGTAGTGTCGATAACCTGCCATAGAGTACCAGTGAAAAAGCCACATCGTGTCTTTGAACACGCACAGAGTACGATTGGTAGAGCCGTCAGCATATTTCATGTCATTTTAAGATACGTAAAAAATTTAAAAAAAATACCATATTAAAAAATTCAAATTATTTTAAAAGGTGGGGGAAGGGATAGCGGGGGTCCTGTTGGAGCCCGGTGGGCCTTTCGGGTCCCGGGGAGGGCCTTGGGGGGGCGGGGGGGGCACTTGAGGACCGATTGGTCCTTTGGGAGCCCGGTGGACCTTTGGGGACCGGGGGCGGACCTTTGGGGTCTGAGGGCCACTTTGGGAGCCAGGTGGCCTTTTGGGAGCCCCGTGGGCCTTTGGGGGTCCGGGGAGCCCTTTGGGGGTCCAGGGGCTCTTTGGGAGCCTGGGGGACCTTTGAGGACCGGGTGAGGACCTTTGGGGGTCTGGGGAGGGCGTTTGGGGGGCTGGGGACCCTTTGGGTGCTTGGGGGGACTTTGAGTACCGGGGGCTTCCTTCGGGGTCCTTTGGGAGCCTGGGGAACCTTTGGGGACCGGGGGAGGGCCTTTGGGGGTCCGGGGGCCTTTGGGGACCGGGGAGGGCCTTTGGGGGCTCGGGGAGGGCCTTTGGGGGTCGGGGGACCCTTTCGAAGCCTGGGGGACCTTTGAGTACCGGGGCTTCCTTCGGGGTTGAGGTAGTGGGGATTGGAACCCTTTGGGGTTGGGGTAGAGGACCTCACAACACTGTTCAAATGGAACTTGTGTATTATAACGACCACAGAGTTTTACCATTAAATTCTCTTCTAAAACCTTTCCTAAAATCATCTTTTACAATGTCTCTAACTGTTTCGCCGAAATAATTCCATAAAATGGCTAAAACGGTTTCGCCAAAATTATCCCTACACGTAATTTCTGTGAGTTCCTCTTGTTTGGTATCTCTGCGCTGGCACATTTCAAATTATTTGGAAACCTTTTCGCGTGCTAAGATCAAAACGTTTGCTCGGAAACGATTCTTCTGGAAGAACTCCAGACATTAATAAACATCGCGCCGGAGACAATTTGATTAATGACTGATAGCACATGTGTTTCCCGGGAACTCATAACATCTGGCTTGAACAACAACAACAACATTGACCTTGGCATTCGCTGAGAGCGTGCCCAAAACAACAACAATTGCATTGACCCCATTAACCACGTGTTCCCCCTTATGACTCTATCGCGTGCCTAAAACAACAACAACAACATTGATCCCATTAACCACGTGTTCCCCCTTATGACTCTATCGCGTGTCCCAAAACAACAATAACAACATTGTTCCCATTAACCACGTGTTCTCTCTAATGACTCTATCGCGTGCCCAAAGCAACAACAATAACATTGACCCCATTAACCACGTGTTCTCCCTAATGACTCTATAGTCCATGAAAGTGACAAATTTCCTGTTTTTCCATTCTCACTGACAAAATCCATAAAACATCAAATAAATCGACCAACACACATAACCATCCATAAACTATGTAAAAAAAGTTGTAGGTGGCAGCAGGGGTGCGTGACACGAGTATAAGATAGCCTTCTACTCCCGTTTTGAAGGGTCGTCAAGTTTAGTAGGTACTTTTGAAATGATAACGGTGGCAGTGCTTTCAGCATGAGGACTAGCATAAGGAATGGGAAGTGACGGAAAATTTAAATCATAAACTGTTACCTTTTCTTTGATGAAGTTTAGGGTACTATCCACAGCAAAAATTTTGGAAGCAAGTTTGTGATAAGCAACAGCAGGAATTACAGGCACTTCAGTGGGTGAAATAATTACGTACGTTGGCACTGTTAGCTCCTCATTTTCACACTTCCGAAGCAAATCAATCATATCTTTCACGTGCCGAGCGGAGGCATTATCACCTTGTCTCCTTTGTGCTGTTTTGCTGCTATGGTATATTTCTGCCCATAAATCAACTTTAGCATCTTTGAGAGTATTTTCAGGAAAAACTCCACTGCATGATTAATAATAACTTCATCATCAATACTCGATCGAATGTTTGATTGGATAAAATTAAGAATATCTGAATGTGAAAACATTATCACTTTGCTTAGCTCAGCCCAAAACAGTCTTGGTTCAAAACATAGCCGAAATTAATCCATTATCCAGGTAAAAAAAAAAGTCCAACAAGATTTCATATGCTATCATAAAAAACAGCTTTAAAGTCCATATATGTTTGCACTCTCAATGTTATAATATATTCCAAACTTAATCCGGCTTAAAATTGAACTATTGTACACCGGTCAGATGTCAATGACGAAATACATTTAGTCTCTAATTGATTCCGAAATATAATCCTTTTTTAACACAAATAGCTATTAACAGGTAAGAGACTGAATAGCAACTGACTACTATTGAGATGGAGCAGACGCTTTTCCTTTTTGATTTGTAAAAAATCTGTTTTGATTTGCAAAAAAGTTTTTTTTCAGAGAACAAAGGAACACTGTCTGCTCAATAGTTATCCTGATTTTGCTTGTTTCTGGTACTATTTGAAGGGATAAAACAGTTGACATATTATATTCTATTAATATGTGAGTTTTTTGGTTTCCGCTTGTATTTTTGGTTCTTTTTTACCTTTTGTTTTATTTATATGTTTTGTTAAATTTGTTTTTATTTTAGATTTATACATTTTGTTCTGTGTTAAGATTTCTGATTGTTTGTCTAGGGGTTCTTTTTCTCGGAGTAAGGGTAAGAAATGGAATTATTGTTTGTTACGACAATATAAAAACTCTGTTAAATAATATTTTCTCAGAAAAAAAGTTAAAAAAGCGGGGGGGGGGACTGGTTGCCCTATTCAAATTTTGATTGAATGTGTTTGGGGGAATGATGGGCGTGGAGGTTAGTTACCCTCCAATCATTTTCGACTATTAAAAAGGGCACCTGCCCTTTGAATTTCCAATCGAATGAGCCTGTATTGAAGTTTCTGCGACAACACCTTATATAAAAACCTTATATTGCCCCAGGGCAGAACTTAAAACCCCTGCCCCGAGGGTTGTGGGGAGCGTCCTTCTTAAAAAGATATTTTCAATCTTGAAATCAGCTACGCTGACCAAATGCCTATCTCAAAATTTTGATTGGATGTGTTTGGGGGAATGATGGATGCGGGAGGGGGGTTAGTTGCCCTCCAATCACTTTCGACTATTAAAAAAGGGCACTAGCCCTTTGAATTTCCAATCAAATTAGCCTTTTTTGAAGTTTCTAAGACAAAGCCTTCTATAAAAACTTTATATGCCCCCAGGGCATAACTTAAAACCCTTGCCCTGAGGGTTATGGGGAAGTGTCCTCCTCAAAAAGATATATTTT
Source organism: Artemia sp. Qi Xiang Cuo (assembly GCF_049724085.1). Taxonomy (NCBI): domain Eukaryota; kingdom Metazoa; phylum Arthropoda; class Branchiopoda; order Anostraca; family Artemiidae; genus Artemia; species Artemia sp. Qi Xiang Cuo. The sequence goes on from NC_142796.1 coordinate 29,787,110, forward strand.
ATCTGGAAATCAACTACGCTGAAAAAAATGACTAAATCCAAATTTTGATTGGATGTGTTTGGGGAAATGATGGGCGTGGGCGGGGGGGGGCCTAGTTGCCCTCCAGTCACTTTCGACTATTGAAAAGGGCACTAGACCTTTGAATTTCCAATCGAATGAGGCCTTGTTCAAGTTTCTATTACAAAGATTTCAATAGAAACTTATTTGTCCCCAGGGCATAACTTATAGCCCTTGCTCTGAAGACTGTGGGGGGAATGTCCTGCTAAAAGGTATAATTTCCTGAAATTCAACTGCGTGGAACAAAATGGCTATCTCAAATTTTGATTGCATGTTTTTGGGGAAATGGTGGGCGTGGAAGCGGTGTTAGTTGCCTTCCAATTACTTTTGACTATTAAAAAGGGCACTGGCCATTTTCATTTCTAATCGAATGAGCGCTTTTTGAAGTTTCTACGACAACGCGCTCTATAAAAATTTTATATGCCCCCACGGCATAACTTACAACTCTTGTCCTGAGGGCTGTGAGGGGGTTGTCATACTCAAAGACCTAATTTCTAGAACTTAAAACTACGTTGAACAAAATGGGTACCTCAAAATTTTGATTCTATGTGTTTGGGGAAAAGGTGGGCGTGAGAGAGGGGTAGTTACCCTCCATTCACTTTGAACTATTAACAAGGGCACTACCCCTTTGAATTTCCAATCGAATGAGCCTTTCTTGAAGTTTCTGTGACAACGTCTTCTATAAAAAACCTTATAGGCCCCCAGGACATAACTTAAAACCCTTGCTCCGAGGGTTGTGGGGGAGTGTCCTACTCAAAAACATATTTTTTATATGGAAATCAACTACGCTGAACAAAATGGCTATCTCAAAATTTTGATTGTATGTGTTTGGGGAAATGATGTTCGTGGGGGAGGGGGGGCTAGTTGCCCCCAATCGCTTTCGACTATTAAAAAGGGTACTAGCCACTCCAATTTCCATTCAAATGGGCCCTTTTCGAAGTTTCTATGACGACTCCTTCGATACGAAGTCCCCGGGTATGGAGAAAAAAAACACATTGTGCAAACATCGTTCTTTACTTAGGCAGCGTTAGCGCGCTGCCTATGATCCTGAGAACCAATTCCATTTAAGATTCCATGGAATGCGCAATAGCACTGCCTAAGTAAAGAACGATGTTGGCATAATATATTGTTTGTTTTTAATTGGAGGGAGGGGGGTCTAGCCCAGGGCACTTCGTATAGAAGTAATTAATTTAAAAAAAATTTTTCTACAAAATATTTTTTTCAAAGAAAAGTACACAACTCCATTAAACAAAAATGAGCAAAAATAATAGTCGTACAGACTACCTAACTAAGTTGCTGCACCTCTTTTGTCGATTTGGACTCTCAAAAAGAATTACGCTTTTGTCACTAAGGTAACTTATTCTATGTTCATCTAAGGATCATTTGTGTTCTTTCTTTTCTGTTTTTACTAGTAGCACACCCTCGCAAGCAACGTTTTCGGTACGCTACCAATATTTTTGTTTCTGTTTTTTCTTATGAATTACTATTATTACTACTACTACTGCCTGTTTTATCTAAAATGTCTTTTATTTCGAGTAATTTTCATCTTTTTTTTCTCTGTGAGAGTAAATCTTGGTAACCTACCTTAAGCAACCCATCACGTAGGTATTTTCGAAGAATGCACTGCCTTTCCATGACGTAAAAATAACAGTTTACCAGTCTTTTTTATTACACAGTAAAAACAATAACAAAATCTCTGGATATTTCGGTTACAATGACAGTGACCATCATCAGCAGATAAATCCTTTATCTACTTATCTGCTGATGACGGTTACTGTGATGTGACCGATTTATCCAGAGATTTCGTCATTGTTTTTACTATCTAATGAAAGGATTTGTCTTTATTATAATGTTACTTGTACGCAACATATCACTCGGTAATTGAACAATTCTCAATGAAAATTTAATCACTGAGTCTATGATGTAAGGAGTAGATATTAGAGGCTATAATAATGAGTACCACCTTTGTATTTACCATCTTTTGCTTATACGAGTTTCAGTGAATCCTGGACAGCGCAGTAAATAGCGAAGCTGGTACTGGGTATTATTTATTTTTTATTTTTTTAAGAGGGCACTTCGCATGGAAGGAGTTGTGGAAACTTTGGAAGGGGCTCCTTCGATTAGAGATTGAGAATTCTCAATTCAAATGAATGTGCATTGTCAGTTTAATATACATATACTTATATTTCGCAATCAAAATGTTAATATTATTTGATTTATTAAAGTTATAAAAGTATAAACATTTATATTTTTTTCAGTAAAGTGCAAATTTTTCTGGTCTAAGGAAGTCATTGGGGTTTTGTGCCCAACTTATCTTAATTTCTGCTTGTTTTGAGTTTGACTAGGTTATTTATTGTAATTTCTGTTCGTTTTGGGTTTCATTTATTTACTGATGCTGATTTGAGGTGGTTTCACGCTTGTTAGATTATTTGATTTTATTTTTGCTCATTTTTGGTTTAATGGAGTTATTTACTTTTCTTTGAAAAACTTATTTTGTGGAAAAAGTTTATTTTAATTAATAGTTCAGAGTAAGTTGACTAGCAGCGCTGTGCTATTGCTAAACCACGTCATAATTAGTTTTCGGAGAATAATTATAATCTCGTACAAAGGAGATGACTTTTAATTAAACTAGAAGATGCAAAAAAAATTGTAATCATAAGAAATAAAGTCAAAAGATTTCTGCGACAAGAAGGCATTGGATTTTATTTTTTCAGTTGGTTAAATATTTATCAGTTTGCTTGCTAAAAGTCGATATTAGCATGAGTAACACTCCTAAATTATAAAGTTTAGTATGAGCAAAACAAAAGAAAATATGTTAATCCAACAGAGAGCCAGAGAGGAGGACTTGGATTTTCCCGACCCCGACAGTAGTGCAAACGGAAGTCTTATAGGCCAGGGCGCACCAAAGGAGCATCAAGGAGAAGAAACCCCTTCAGATACAGTTAAGGTTATTTCTATTGACAAAAATGAATTTCAGATAGAACGAAAGTTACAACAAGAAGTTCACAATCAAGCCATAATAGCCAATTCAGAAAATCACCAAAAGATGTTAAAAAATCGGCAAAAAATAGAGCTATTTCATTCAGCAGTTAAAAATGGCAGCCTAGAGATCGTCAGAAACATAATAAAAACAGGAACTGATGTTAACGCAAAAGTTTTATGTTCAAGATTAATTTTACATCCTTACAAAGGATGTAATACTAATGGTTTCACCCCACTGCACACTGCAGTTAAAAACCAAAAGGAACAAATTGTTGAATTTTTGATTCAAAAAGGAGCAGATGTCAACGCCAAAGATAAAAATTTAAGAACCCCAATCTTCTATGCGTCAAAAAACTCCAATGTCTACATTGTAAAGCTTCTTTTACAATCGAAGGCTAGTGTAAAAGAATTTCCAGGAATTTTGGAAAATGCTGTTAAAAATGGTTGCATAGAAATCGTGGAAAATCTTATTAGACACGAAGCAGATATTAATGAGAAGGATAGAAATGGAATACCTATCCTTCACATTGCTGCTCGGGGTCACGACGTAAACATGCTAGAACTATTACTTCAAAATGGTGCATTTGTTAACTCTACAGATAATAATGGAAGAACAGCTCTTCACTACGCGGGTTATTTTGCCTGTGAAGAAGCTATTGCTACTCTTCTGGCCTATGGGAGTGACATAAATTTTGAAAGCAAATATGGCTGCACACCATTAACGGAAACGAAATGTGGAAGTAATGAAGATTTGAAATATAAGTTGGAATATTGTTCCCTTTATGCCCCAATAGGTCCCAGTTATGACTATTGGTCCAATATTACCCCATGTGCCATATTTATGGCAAAACATTTAATAAAAATGAAATGTGCCCACATGTATGTTAGTTTTAAAAACACATATCTGTTAGACCAGATAATTTGTAAAATGTATAAAAGTAGGGTGAAATACTATAAAGATTTATACCATAACGAGCTTATACAAATAAGGAGTGAGAAAATCTTTCGTAGAATTTCACTTTATGAAATTCTGGTCAAAGAAGAAAGATCGACATACCAATATTTAAGAAACAAAGATATTGTCCAATCTCTAACAAATTTGTCAATAAATTGGCATTCAAAATTTCCCCAGTACAATTTGATACTAAAGAGCCATTTCAGAAGGGGTATGCAAAGGAAAGAGTTAATTGAATGCGCCAATACTTTTTTTGGCAGATTCTATCAGTTACCATATCTGTGTGCTGAATTAATTAATAGTTATCTAAATAATGAAGACTTGAAAAATTTTGTTGATGCCCTTAAGACGAAAATTTTACCAGAAAAATGTTGTGAAACTGGATGTATACCGTAGAATATTTTTGCTGTTTTGTAATCAAATTGATTTGTCTATTACCTTGATGAAAATACTGTGAGATTAATAGATGGACAGATAAACTTTCATTTTCATCAAAGTCTTCATGGCACTGCCAAATTTGTTTGGTATAGTCACATTAAAAAGCATTAGTCACATAAAAAATTTGATATCTAAAAAACTACTTTTTGTGACTATGCGCCCCCCTGACGTAGTCTAAAGTGGTGTAATTTACCTAATTAACGCAATTTTGCTTTAATTAAACTTGCTCCTAACACAAGTTTATCGGATCAACCTATTTTGCTCCCCCCACCCTAAAAAATTCTGAATCCGCCCCTGGGAGAAACTACTCACTAAAAGGTAAACCATTTTTAATTGAATTCAAACCATTAGATTCGACGCATCAGAGAACCCTACTGTAGAGGTTTCAAGCTCCTATGTGCAAAACTGTTAAATTGTGTATTGTTTGCCCGAAGAAAAATCACGGATGTGTGTTAATTTTTTCGTTTGTTTTTCCAAGGGGCGATCTATTTAACCAACGGTTCTAGAACATCGAAAGAGGGCTCATATGAACTGAAATTAAAATTTCTGGTGTCCCTTTTATTGGGACATCAATTAAGGGTTTGATTTATAATTTTTGGTTTTGGTGTCCAGATATCTGAGGCCACCACAGTTGTGCACACTCCTCCTCCATCCCAATCTATTTAAAGCTTCACTCTCCCCCCTTCCAATAAATTATAGTTTCCTTCCGTATGACCTCCCAACTAATTTGGGGGGAGGTTATACCTACTTTTTAATTGGCAAACAGATGTGACGCTGCCTTATAACTGCAGAGGCTTCAACCTTATCTGTTGTGTGTGGTAATGAGGGATGATTCAAGGAGGGAACGATACACAAAACAAGAAAAAGCACAAGAACAGTTTTCCTTTCTCAGTTACGCCAGCACAGCAGGGTGGTTAGATACCCTAAAATCACTTTCGACTATCAAAAAGGGCACTAGTCCTCTCAATTCCCAATTGAATGAGCCCCCTTTGAAGTTTTCACGACAACTCTAACTATAAAAACTTTACCTGCCCCCAGGGCATGACTTAAAACCTTTGCCGTGGAGGCTCTGGGAGGGGGGTTGTCATCCTTAAATACATAATTTCCAGAACTTTCAACTACGTTGAACAAAATGGCTATCTCTAAACTTTGATTGAATGTGTTTGGGGAAAAAGTGGGCGTGAGAGGGGGGGGGGTTAGGTACCCTCAAATCACTTTTGACTATTAAAAAGGGCACTGGCCCTTTGAAATTCCAATCAAAAGAGCTCGTTTTCAAGTATCTACAAAAAGATTTCAATAAAAACTTATATGCTCCCAGGGTATAACTTATATTCCTTGCCCCTAAGACTGTGGGAGGAGTGTCGTGCTTAAAGGTATAATTTCCTGAACTTTAAACGACGTGAAACAAAATGGCTATCTAGAAATTTTGATTGGATGTGTTTGGGGAAAAGGTGGGCATGAGAGGGGAGTTAGTTGCCCTCAAATCACTTCCGACTATTAAAAAGGGCACTAGCCTTTTAAATTTCCAATTTAATGAGCCCTTTTTCAAGTTTCTACGACAAAGATTTTTATAATAAAGAACGACCTCTTGCCTATACTAAATTTTATACGCCACTTAATTATAGGATAGATTAGTAATTCCACAGATAGGTTTGCACTGGAACATCGTAGAGTGTTGTTCAATGGCTCATTTTAAAGAAAATTACTGGGGTTAAAAACCTTTTGTAATTAAAATTTATAGTAAAGAACGACATCTAGCCCTTGTTAACTGAAAAGTAAATAGGGATTATATAATTTTCATCAGTATCATAGCTGTAGAGATGACTGAAACCTAATGGACCTGATCGTCTCTTACTATGTTGCTAGCTACCGCTGCAACCCGGATTTAATGTGATTTTATTGGAAGTTTTCAGGAATTATTCTAGTTTCAGTTGACAAATCATATTTTTCGTAAGTACCCCAAAAACTACTGTATTTTATATAACTATATTTACCTGCGTTTTATAAAGGAAAAATCCCTTTTTTGACTTTTGTATGCAGGACGATAATAAGAAAAATCTTCTGCTTCAGAGCTATAGAAAAAAGGCAGTTTTCATGAAAAAAAGGATTTAATCTTTAGAATTATTTTTTAATTATAAAAGGTTTTTAAATACATAAATTTCCTTTCAAATGAGCCATTAAACAGTTCTCTATGATTTTCGAGTGCTGAGCTAGCTGAGGCAAAAATAGAAAAACACGACATTATGTTGTTATTTCTGAAGACGTCATGAAATAATATCATTACGCCATGACTTCATGAAATAAAATCATCATGCCATGACGTCATGATTACTATATAAAAGCCCACAAAGAAACAATGTTTTCATTCATGGTTACATATCCAGGTTGCAGAAGTAGCTAGTAGTGGTAGTTGCAGCAGTTTTCTATAAGGAGCTGTATCAATACATGTTAGCAATCCCGGGGCTATCTGGAAGAAAATCAGAAAAAGAAACGTTTGCTGGTGCTGTTACACAAGAGTGGCTCCTCTACAGGTTATTATAATAATAGTAAAGGGTGAAAATATCCTGAACTGCATAGAATAGGAAAAAGAATTACTGTTCAACAATATCCTTACAGAGGGCGATCACCGAACCACTTAACTGATCGTATGAAAAATATCCCATACGATTTTGTAGCAATTAACTTTTTATTCTCCCTTATTATTTTATAGAATAAACTATATAAGAAAACATATATATTACGTTAAAAAATGTCTAGTAAAAAACAAACTCCAGCCAATAGTAACCGCTTTAAAAACAAATATAAAAATTAACTGTCAACTGAGGAAGAATCATAATTTGAAGCTGATTTAGGAATGGTGAGTGTTATTTCAACTAATCTTATTGGTAAAAGTATATTGCAAAAATTTTTGTTGGAGAAATATTGAAGAATAAATATTCAACATCATATTGGTCTTGTTAACACTGCAGTGGTTTGTAGCCGTAAGGTTAATGATAGTAATCATACTAATGACAGGAGTTTGTATCGTTTTAAGTCAACCTTTACCCAAGAAAACTTTCTCTTAAATATGCTCTACTTTGGTATTTCAACGTGGCATTTAAAAGACAGTGTTTGCTAAGTTTTGCCAAAGTGAAATTTAACGCCCACTTCCTTAAGCACAAAGACGTCCCTATAGATTAGTTAAAATCTGTTTTCCTTCGAGTTATTCAGTTCTTAAGGTACTTTGATGCATCTTTTTCTTCATATTCATATCTAATCTCTTTTCCTGTCATCCAGATGTCAGCGGTAGCTAGACACTTAGTAAAAGACGATCACGCCCCATATTAAAAACTAAATAGCCCATAACTCCTAAAATACTAGTAAGATTTCAAAGGCTATACCAGAGAATGACGCATGACAGACCGATAAACCGTAGCCTTGAATAGTTTCTTGTTTTCCCAAGTCGGATATCTTTTTTCTTATCGAGCAAATCTGTGAAAAAAGGGATAAGGGATAATTGTGAATATTTCATGAAGTCTTGGAATAATGCCTCTCTATGCCGATAAAAACGCATAAGAGCATGGGATGGATGGTACAACGGGTCTCCTGTGTTGTGCAAAAAATAATTGAACAGATTTGCAAAAGTAATGTTTCTCCACAAAAAAGGTGAACATTTCAGCCGTTATTTCTTCATTCTCTTAGGCTTTCGTGTAACAACATCCGTGCGTGAACAAAATCTCTTGGATTTTTCCCTGTATAGCATTATTAAGAAGTATCGAAAAACAACTACTAAATATATTTTTCTTTTTTCTGAAACAAAATGTTAATTTATGCTATCGTATATTGAACCGAGGACGTTTTCGCTAAGAAAAAATTGTCTGTTTTAAGTTCAATAATAAATATCTGGTTGAAGTTATTTTTATGTTAACGAGGTTCGATTCAAAGGTAATTGAAGATTAATCTTTATCAAAACGAGATCTTTAAATTTCGAGGTATTATTTCAGTTTATTTAAATGGAATTTTAACTTGCAGCTACTTGGACCTTGGAATTATTGGATGAATCCCAAAGATACTTGAAAGGGAAAGAGAATGAATAATAACTGGAAAAACTTTTAATGAAAACGGTGAAAAATATCGGAAAACTGCATAGACAAAAAGAGCTAGATTAATCAGTTAACGTGTACAAGAAAAAAACACAAGATGAAAAAATTCTACATAACAAAAAAAAAAAAAATTAAACTCATATCTTAAGAACTAAGTTGTTTTCACTGTCTTAACTGAAAATTTTACCTGCCGTTGTATATTTCGCATCATTTCAGTCATAAATAGAAGAGTAGTACGGTCTAAAAAATTATTAACGTCAATTAAGAATTGTAAACGCCCTCTACTTTCCCAAGTTCGTAAGATTTGCCCAACATTGAATAGATTTCATTGATTCCAATTCTTCGTTAAAATCGAGAGTGACCTCTTGATTTCAACAAGCGACCCGAGACCTTAATTCCTCACATACCACCAAAAGAACTCAGCCTCCAATTGTCCCACTGGCTTGATGCAGCTACCACATCCTCCCACTTCGGTAGGATAACAGTGTTCAGGCTGCGATGGTCAGTCTGATAGTTGTGTCTTTGTTTATTCCTGAGCCTTCCCCTACGATGGGCGCCCATTGGCTGTCTGAAGGACAAGATTCGGAAGTAATACTGAAGATTAGAAATAAGATTAGATTAGAAAATGACCCATTCTATTTTTTTCTTTAATTGTCTTTCTAACAAAGATTAATGCTTCGAGTATAACTTAATGTGATGAGCTGTACTTTGAATTTGAGGTGCATTCCACGCATATAAACGAAAACTCATTGGAGTAATTTTTGAAGAAGGAATGGAGAAGCCTCGTGTAATGAAAAGTTAGAATTATCCTATTTTACAATGCATAATATGGTAGAATAATGATCAAAATGCTGCTAAGAGGAAGGGGAGACGTGCTCAAACGCTCGATCGTTCTAGATGCTGCTCGATCTGTGTATTGCTGAATAATTTTTTTTTATAGCAGTTAGCAGTGTGTACGATATTAAAGACACAAAAAGACAACAATTCGCTAGTTAAGAAAGAGACACCCTAACATTTTTTTTGGAGGTTTCTTCTCTTGAATTGTTTATAATTGCTTAGTTTTTATTTTCATATAGGCCTATCTTTTTATCGTTCTTCCTCTTTTTTTGTTGTTCTGAAATGAAATCTCTTCTTTTTTTTGGTGATTCAATTGCCTATAATACTTTAATAAGGGTATGTTCTCAAGTTATTTTAATTTTCTTTTCTTAATAAATAATTTAAATAATTAATTTTTTTCTTTTTTTTTTTTTTTTGCTGGTGAAGGCTAATTTCATGGAACCTAGCCCTTAACCTGCATAGTGGCGCTTAGCCCAGATTGAGGGCTTGTCTGATTTCTTGATTTGTTGGTATATCTTTTAATGACCGATGAATGTATGTATGTTATACATTTAAGAGTATTCCTTTGCATTATTCTTTATAAACATCTTAACTTCAATTTATATTTGAATATGCCGAATGTGGCATTTCTATAGCTTATCCTTCCTTATTGCTTCTTTTCCTTTTGTTTATTGTGCTTTATTTCTCCTCTTTGGACATTCCTAAAAGCATTTTCTTTTAGGTTTTAGCTCTTTTAGCTCATTGATTCTACTTTACATTAATAGTTTGTCACTTTCAAGCCTGTGGGGGCATTATTGATTGCTCAAAAGCGGTCCTTTTGGGTGGTTACTTCAATTTTTACTTGCTGTAATCGACCTAAAACATAAAATAGAAACTAAAAAGCACAGAATGAAATAAAAAAAGTTAGACAATTTAGGTATAGAATAAGAATCCCAAAAAGAAAGGAACTGGTTCCTTTGTACATATTACAGGAAACCTTAAATGGAATGAAGGCAAACCTTAATCTCATTTCCCATCAAGGAAATAGAATGGCCCATAATTACCCATTGATTTTTCACGAAAAAAAACAAACAACCATAAAAAAAAATTAAAACACGTACACAACAGTAATGTTTAATCATCCCGTTAAATGTAAAAATCGATCAAGAGGGCATAGGAAAAATAATAGGAAAAAGAATATAGATTTAGATATCTATTTGAGGGAGTTTTGCCAGCTATTTCAGTCTAATGGTATGGCTAGTATTATGAAATGCTTAAATAAATTATCAAAAAATAATTTAATAAAATTATTTGGAATATAAATAATAGAACACCATGTAATTCAACAATTAAACTAATTTATGATACAGTATTTATTTTTAGCTAGAACTAAATGTATTTCAAAGGAAAAAAAGTCTGATAAGACTGTCAACAAGGAGAAGAGATTATATTTATCTATAAATATTAAAATTTAACAAATAGAGGATATAAATTTACTTGGAATTTTAAACCAGGCTGATGTGAAACAGACCCTTCCTAGTAATTTAAATTATAAGAATAATCCGATTATAAAATATAAGTTTTTAAAAACGATAGGACAAATGATTTTTAATTATAATTTAATCCTTAAGAATTTTGACACGGATAGTAATTGGAAACCTGTTTGTAAGTGTGAGCAATTTTTATCATTTGTTAATTCAGCTTACGAACATATTATTACAGGTGATTTAGCAATAATAAAACAAACGGACTTGCAGAATATAATGTAAATAGGGGCTAAATTCCGTCTTTCAAATCATCTAAAACCCTCGAGTGTGCTTTGTGAGTTAAATAGTGATCTAGAATTATTTATCAGTAATTGGTGCAAAAAGAGAAAAATAAAAAAAATAGTTTTCAGAACTGAAAAATTTAATTATTAATAGGGTTAGAAATAAGATATATATTATGACAAATAAATGTAATAATGAGGTAATTTTTTGCAATTTTAAGATAAAACAAGTGATTGCTAATGTAAAGAGGGATTTTTTAATTGTACCTATTGATAAAGCGAACAATAATTTTGCAATAATTTGTCAGAAGTTATATTGTGATGTTTTAACAAAGGAGCTTAGTAAAACAAATACAAAAAAAAGGTTCAAGATGTTAATAATAGTCTATTGAATGGAACAGAGGATACACTTAAAAAAAAAAATTAAATATTAATATTAGTGATAATGATTAAGATTTTCATTTTTTATATTGGACGGCAAAATTTCATAAGAGAATTCCCCGAAACCACGCTTTATTGCGGGTACAGCAAGATGCTCTACCAGAGTTGTGGCGACTGACCTGTCGTGTATTTTAGGAGACATTAAAAATAAATTTAAGTCATATTGTTCGGGAATTGAAAATTTTTCTACGTTTGATCCATATTGGATTGTTAATAATTCGTTGCAAGTAATAGATTATCTGGCTTTAGTTTCAGCCAAACGAGTGGACTCGTTTGATTTCACTACATTATATACAAATTTACCAATTAATTTAGTTTTTATAAATTTAAAAAAGATTATTAAGAAAGCTTTTGTTTTGTCTGATTTGGCTTTTTTAAAAATTCATACGTATAATAAGAAGCCGAGATATACTAATTACTTTAACAGTACCACTAGTTCAAAATTTTATAGCTTAGATATGATTTATGATCTACTAGAATTTGTTCTATTTAATACTTTCATAAAATTTAATGGTAATCTATGTAATCAAAGTAATGGATACTGAATCAAAGTGATGGGTAATAGAAAAAAAAAGGTCCAATATTTAGCCTTCACGCCCGGAAGCCTTTTTGAAACAAAAAAAATAAACTAAGCTAAATTAAACAGAACATATAAATAAAATAAAGGGTAAAAAAACAAATAACACAGGTGAAAACCAAAAAAAAAATTGAGCATTAATATTATCTAATATGTCAAATGTTTATCATTTCAAATAGTACGAGAAACAAGCAAAAAGCAACTGACAACTATGGAGAAAACACTTTTCCTTTTTGATTTGTAAAAAATCTGTTTTGATTTGCAAAAAAGTTTTTATCAGAGAACAAAGGAACACTGTCTGCTCAATATTTATCCTGATTTTGCTTGTTTCTGGTATTATTTGAAGTGACAAAACAATTGACATATTATATTTTATTAATATCTGGGTTTTTTGGTTTCCGCCTGTGTTTTGGTTCTTTTTTGCCTTTTATTTTATTTATATGTTTTGTTTAATTTGTTTTTATTTTGATTTATACTTTTTGTTTAGTGTAAAGATTTCTGATTGTTCGTCTAGTGGTTCTTTTTCTCGGAGTAAGGGTAAGAAATGGAATTATTGTTTTTTAAGACAATATAAAAACTCTGTTAAATAATATTGTCTCAGAAAAAAAGTGAAAAAAGCGGGGGGGGGGGGCTGGTTGCCCTATCTCAAATTTTGATTGAATGTGTTTGGGGGAACGATGGGCGTGGAGGTTAGTTACCCTCCAATCACTTTCGACTATTAAAAAGGGCACCTGCCCTTTGAATTTCCAAACGAATTAGCCTGTATTGAAGTTTCTACGACAACACCTTCTATAAAAACATTATATGGCCCCAGGGCATAACTTAAAACCCTTGCCCCGAGGGTTGTGGGGGAGCGTCCTCCTCAAAAAGATATTTTCTATCTTGAAATCAGCTACGCTGACAAAATGCCTATCTCAAATTTTTGATTGGATGTGTTTGGGGGAATGATGGATGTGGGAGGGGGGTTAGTTGCCCTCCAATCATTTTCGACTATTAAAAGGGGCACTAGCCCTTTGAATTACCAATCAAATTAGCCTTTTTTGAAGTTGCTAAGGCAAAGCCTTCTATAAAAACCTTATATGCCCCCGGGGCATAACTTAAAACCCTTGCCCCGAGGGTAGTGGGGGAATCTTAATTCAGACACATTATTTTGCAGTAAATAGCTATTCATTATGAACACGTAAATCGAAGAAATGGAATTATTGTTTGATAAGAGAATAATATAAAAGCTCTGTTATAGAATATTGTCTCGGAAAAAAAGTGAAAAAAGAAAATAAAAAAAAAATGTAGCTACATTGTACTGTAACACCTCTTTGGAGCCATAAAATATGCAGATGGGAGTCCACCCTCCCCCCCCCCACTTTTGTTGAATTTTACGCCTCCCGCTTGAAATTTGAGTCCATCATTATAAATTTATGTGCACACCCTTAGGTAATGTCTTGTCAAAATTTTATGGTAAAATTTCACGGTAAAATTTTAGGTAGTGTCATGTCTTGTCATAGAACATGGCAATCTTTCATTTTCTCCCGAGAATAGTTCAAATTGGATAAGTTTATAATTAATTTTATTAGAATTTTCATATATGAAATAATATGAATTTTAACCATGTCATTTAGTATTTACTATAGTTGGTGCCACAGGCTTGATTTTAAAGACTTAAGTACATTTGAAGGATTATTAGAAAGAGCTATGTTGTATCGATATGAAGCCAGCATTACGGAGTTTATGTTATGTACACCGGACTTGTTGTTTATAATTCATTGTTTTTGACAAGTCATAAACCAGACTATGCAAAAAAGCTTATGCAAAAAGAGTCAATGCAAAAAAAAATTCTGTAAATTTTAAGTAACAATGTTAAACACTATTATTCACCGTATCTATTCTATTACAGTAACTGATTGAGGTATTCAGAGGTAAAATAGACTAAGTGTGTAAAACAAGTAATGACGAAAATTTTGAAAGAGAAAATTCCTGTTTGTACTTTAACGTACCTGGCGAAAAAACCTGACAGCATATTTAGTATTTACCTAATATTTTTGAATATGAACTATTATGCTTGCATGGATTCTAGTCTGGGCTTTGTTGAGTTGGCTTAAGAGAAATATTTTGTACTTAATATCTAATATGATTTTATTGTTTTTTGATAAGAGTCCTATTTTTAGGGGATATCTATTTGAGAAAAAGAAACTTTCCGTCGGTCAGACTCTTTGACTCGAACATATAAAGAAAAACACTAAAATCTTGACTCTATGAATTTGGCATCTATGAGACTCAATTTTTTCTCTTTTTTTAAGTTTTTTCAACTGTTTGTCTGTTTAATTTCAGAACCTGGCGATATCTTAGATTTTTTACGTTCAATTAGCGAGGCTTGTTAGTAAAAGAGATCATGAATCTGTAATGGTAAATATCCATCGAAGAAATGGTACCGATGGGGTTGTTTCTGTGAAATGGAAGACGCTACCACAGACGGCCAAGGAAGGTATTGAATTTAAGGGTGGCAGTGGAATCATTACGTTTGAACACCAAGTAGTAAGTCTTCTACTTTCTTCGTTTTTTTTTGCTGTTTTAATCTTATTTTATGTTTTATCTTAGATTTTTTTTTCTTTGTCTACCTTAAAGCGAAGCAAAATTAATGACCATCATTCTATATTTAATGTCAGTCTTTAAATCACGTGTGGATACTTAGGGGCTAAAAAGGGGCCATCCTCTTCAGCTAATATTTCTAGAATAGATAAGAAACCTTTTTAAAAGGGCTGTTTTGACAACAAGTTGCTCCTCAATTTTTTTACTTGTTTGATTTAAAAGCCATTTTTTTTTAAATGAACTATAAAATACCAACGTTTTTTATTTTTTATTTAAAAAAAAAATATATGCCAGGAATATAAAAAAAACACCATTTACAAAAGACATCACTTACAAGGGTAAGGTAGTGAGCATGTATTTCACTTATTTTTTTTTTGACGAATGGTAAGAAAGCCTTGACAAACGACAAGAAGCAAACAAATCTCATTAAAACTGGAAAGGAGAATCCCACCCAACTCCAACCCTTCTCCAAAAAGAAAGTCCCTACTATCCTGCCTATAAGTTCAAATTTCAAGTTTCAGTTTTATTTCCTCTGTTCTTTTTTGCATTATCTATTGTTATTTTAATGTTTATTTGTGTATTGTTTGCATTTTGTATTATTAATTTGTGTGTTATTTGTGTACTGTTAGTATAATTAAGTATTTAACTCTGTATTGTTTTGTCCCTAAAGACTGAATTAAAGTATGTATTCTGACAATACAATTTGATGAATTTATTTGATAGCAAGATTTTCAGTTTGAAAATACAAATTAGAATCCCATACAAAGATTGTGAGTAAAAGCCAGATTTTTGCAAAAATTCAGAAATTAAACTTTCACGATCCAATAGTCAATTCTACAATTATTTATAAATGAAAAGTCCCTTAGATTAACTTAAGACTGGTTCTGGCATTTTATTGTTTTCTTCCTGTTTTATAAAACATCTATTTCACAGATAAGCTGAGAGCTATGAGACAGTTTCTGGCATTTGGCAAAAAACAGCTGAGTTCGGAAAACGGACCCATTTCTCTAGTAGATGGTGTAACATAAGACTTATTTCCGAAAAAATTGGCTATCACAAGCCCAGATGGGGCAAATTTGATGTAATCGATTAGCACTCACTAAACTTGTTGTTCCATGAGGATTTGTCTATTGACTTATGTGATCAGCGTTATCTTGTGCATGAATTTTGGGTGCTACAATCACTCACCGAATTGATACAGTCCCTTGACTAAAGGTTGAAACATTCTCAAAGAGGGTGACGTCAAAAACTGATACCAAATCCGGAAATAACTTTTTCTATGTCAACCCTACGATTGATTTTTTTTTCCATGCAATATGCCTTTTTGTGAGTTTTTATTTTGGGAAAAATATGATATGCCAAAAAAGTTTCTATTTTTTTTTAAACATCAAGAAAATATATGTTTTTTCCTTTCTGGCACACATCTGAAAGCATTAAACAGTTTATTTTTTAAACCTTTTTTTTTCACCTCTCGCTTTTTGATTTCTCAGAATTAAAAATAACAGATGCCCCATTTACGGTTATATTCTAGTACATTGTTATTACGGCAATAATCTGATATGAAGAAACATCTAATCATGCACTCACAAAACATGGCCAATAATATATATAAGTAACCTCGTAAAAAAAGGCAGATTATATAAAACGTTACAGGATATTATATAGAAATTGCTAAATTAGATCTGGGAAAGGATAAATATTTTGCAAAAGAGTAGATAAAAGGTGTAAAAGACAAATAATATTGAAATTACTGGAAAATATGACAGAATTTGTAAAAAATCTTCCAATCCTTATGAAAAATACCTAAAGCGTTGTAATTAGAAGATTCCATAATATAGTTTATTTTAAATTGATCTGAATTCCTGATCTTAATTTCTGTATTTGCATGAGTTTTTACAAACAAAACTAGGGACCCCTATGAGGTCTTTGTCCTATGAGTTTTACCCCCTCCCTCCATAGACTTGCCTAAAGGAAATATGAAGTCATGGAAAAAACCTGCACTAACTATTCTACGAAAATTTTAATTGGTATTATTTGGCTCATTCCTTTTAGAAGTAGCACTTCAGTTTTTATTAAAATAAGAATTTTATGAATAAAACAAAATGTAGAAATATATAAATAAAAATAAAACATTTAATCAAGTTAATAGATTGTCTTCATTAATAGTTTACTTAGCATTTATGTATTTTTATACTTTCATTTTATTCCTAAATGGAATGTCAGTGTAATCCAATATATTTGACAGACATTATTTAAAAGAAAAATTAGTTACAGTGAGTTAACAAGAAAATTTTTGCGAGTCTTCCTCATTTTGTAAAATGACAATTTCTGCAAAATTGATTTAATAAGACAAGTAAATTTTATTCAATTTTATTTGTTTTTAATCATGAATATGATATTTAGTATCAGCTTACTATTCGTATAAAAAATGAATGCCCTTTGACTGCTTAATTTGTTCATAGACAGAGTGAGGGGGTGAGGGAAAGAGGAAGAAAGGAGGTATGATCTTTCTTAGGTTATGAGGAGCTCTGGTGTTAACGAAAAAGGCTTAATGTATTTTTTATAATTTTTTTTTTTAATAGGACAGATTTCAACTCGAGATTCCGATTTTCATGACACCTGAGCTTTCAAAAGATCGTTACTTTGAAATCGAGCTCTCTGAGCCAGAAGGAGGTGCTACTCTTGGTTCAATTCCTAGAATGGCTATCACAATCACAGATGACGCTGGTAATTATTATATTTTATATAAAATTAAATCTAGAAATATTTTTCTGTTACGGATAGGCTAGAAATTCATGCCACATCTAAGGCTAATATGTCCTGTTAGAACTCGGTGATGAAACTAGGGACAAGTCTATTGCTATATCGAGCATTTCTTGAGTGCCCGGTGGACCTTTTGGTATCACAAAAAGTTTATAATTGAAACAAAATGAAGATACAGAAAATGGGTATAACTTTTCGATTAGACAATGTAATAAATAGGCTAATATTCAAATAAATAAACTATCTCAGATTACTAGATTCAGCTACCAGAAAGATATCCTAATTTGTCCTGCCTTGTTGACTTAAATAAGTGCTGGAAGTTTTTAAGATGCGAATCTTTCTCTGTTTTCATTTTGTTTTCGTTTGAAGTTTATGATTTCGGTTCCCCTTTCCTTTCTATATTTTGTTTATGTTAGGTTGGTTTATCTTGTTTTCTTTTCCCCTTTTCTCCTGTTGATAAAGGCTTCGGACGTGACGCATAAAAATTTAGATGTTTATGATTATTAGTGCAGAAAAGAGTTTTTCTTCTTAATTATCCATTATCTTGTTGTAAAATTATATTCGTTTTCTATATTTTCATTTCCTTTGATTGCTAATGGAAAGGCAGTGTCGTTTAAAAAAAATAGCTAATAAAAAGCTGATGGTGATAAATCTTGGGTAGTTGTCTGAGAAAACATATTTTGGGGACGGTTCAAAATGGATATTAATTTGCTTTTGGCTATTGCTGTAAGTACAATAATCAAGATGATTACTTAGAAAGGCGATAGGATGCTCGTGTTACAACCGTTTTATAGCTCTTCAAGAGCTGACAACTCTGTTGGGATTTTCATCTGCCCTTGTATTTCCAGAAAAATTTTCGATATTGTTTTTGAGTGGTTATCAAACACTCTTTGGAAGTTCTGTCTTTGTTGTGATAAAATGTTCATCTTTAAAAAGTTGCCGGATCCTTAAACCATTAAACACACTAGCCTCTATATTCTTGAATGATAGGTACTTGAAACAGATGCTTGAAGATCTGTTGAAACACGATTTTTGAAGACTGATGCTTGAAGATCTATCGAAACAGATACTTGACAGACAGTCTAAGATCTGTCGAAATAGATACTTGAGGAACAGATATTTGACCAGATGCTTGGAGATCTGTTGAAACAGATAGTTGAAGACATATAATTGACATATACTTGAAGAACAGATATTTGACCAGATGCCTGGAGATCTGTTGAAGCAGATGCTTGAAGACAGATGCTTCACAGATACCTGAATATCTACTGAAACAGATGCTTGACATATAAGTAGAAGGCTATCTTATACTCGTGACAGGACCACGTGGTCCTGTCAGCATTTTTAATGCTGACGGGGTACCAAATATGGGCATAGAGTCCCTAGGGGAGATGGATTTCTGAGAAATTGATTGCGTAATCAAAGTGTGTCAACAACAACAACATCGACCTTGACATTCACTGAGAGCGTGCACTTACAACAACAACAACCTCGACCTTGGAACACCTGTGCTATCGACCTCAATTCACCTATCGTGAATCAATAATTCCCCTTAGAAACAACAAATTATTTCTCCTTTCTTGACAGATCAATCAACCAATGACATCATCTGTCAGACTTTAAAAATTTTCACATAGAAACGATTCTCCAGGAATAGATCCAAGTCATTAATGTCTTTGCCTCGGAAACAACTCTTTTGGTCGAACTCCAAAGGATATTAATAGCCAAAGGCCATGGTAACAATTCTACGAGAAACATCTTAGCGATGAGTTGTTTTAGCACAGAAATCAGGTTTCTTATTAATTTGAAATGTATTAGCGTAGAGATGCCAAAAACAAAAGGAACACGTTGAATTACGTTTAGGGATTATTTGGGCGAAACTGTTTTAGACAGGTTATGAAACTATTTCAGCGAAACAGTTAGAGACATTTTAAAAGATGATTTTTGAAGAGATTTTAGAAGAGAATTTAATGGTGAAACTCTGTGGTCGTTATAATACACAAGTTTCATTTGAACAGTGTTGTGAGGTCCTCTAACCCAACCCCAAAGGGTTCCAATCCTCCTACCCCAACCCCGAAGGAAGCCCCCGGTCCTCAAAGGCCCCCAGGCCCCAACTGTCCCCCCGGACCCCCAAAGGCCCTCCCTGTGCGCCAAAGGCCCTCCCTGTGCCCCCAAAGGCCCTCCTCCGGTCCCCAAAGGTCCACCGGGCTCCCAAAGGACCAACGGGGTTCCCAAATGCCCTCCACCGGTCCCCAACTGCCCCCCCGGACCCCCAAAGGCCCTACCGGTGCCCCCAAGGCCCTCCCGGTGCCCCAAAGGCCCTCCCTGTGCCCCAAAGGCCCTCCCCCGGCCTCCAAAGGTC
>NC_142796.1:30784105-30855479 GCF_049724085.1 Artemia sp. Qi Xiang Cuo
TCGAAGACTGGAAGAACTCGAGAAATAATTAATATCTTAACCAATAAAAAAAACTTTGGCAAGCACCTCCAATTAAAAAATTGGAGGTTTGATTGAATTTTCCAAAAAGAAGTTTTCAATCAAAAGTAAAGCAATAATAAAGTTAATACCAGAAAATTAGAGTTCCAATTATAATTCAAACTCAAACCGACCATAAATTACTGGTACATAATAAATGAAATCCGAAACGAACAGAAATTAAAACAAACAATCATAGCAAACATAAAGACAATAGGTACAAATATAGATGAACAAATAAATCTGCAAGCGAGTAATATTAAATTGAATATTAAAGTCAAACTTAAAACGAATAAAATTACTACAAAAAGTAATTTCCTGTTTTTAGTAACAATCAATAAGTCTACTGTTCCTTTCCCCTCTCCTAACCGTAAAAGTCTAAAGCCTATTTCAGCATTTGCGCTTTACTGAAAACGAATTAGGTTAGGAATATTTCGTTTTACATATAAGGCATTGACAAAAATTGCAGTGAAGCAAATCTCAAATTGGTGACTTACTAGGAATCAGTATATTTATACGTTAAATAAATAGTCTTTGTTCATTTTTTTCTTATATTCATCTTGATTATTATAGATATTAATTTTTTATTATTCGTCATTTCTAGAATTCATTAAAAAAACTTTCCAAAAAATATGTTTTTCAAAGAAAAGTAAAGGCCATTTTAAAATTAAGCTCAGGAGATACAAATACCTGTTAAAATTCAAACTCAAAACAACCAGAAATTACTATTAAAGAATAAGTGAAATCCAAAAAGAAAAGAAATTAAATAAACAATCATAGCAAGAAAACATAAAACAAGTAATAATATAAATGAATAAATAGATCTTAAAGCGAGTAATGGTTAGATTCAATATGAAAATCAAGCTTAAAATGAAAACAAATAGTTTGCTATTAAAGTATAAATGAAACTCAAAACAAACATAAATTAAATAACAATCAATGCGAACAAACATACAATATATATTAATGTAAATGAATAAATAAATCTTAAAACGAGTGAAACTTAAATTGAATATGCAAATCAAGTTTGAATCGAATTAAAATAACTACAAACAAGAGTTTGGGTATCGTCTCACTACAGAAGCCTAAAACCTACTGCGTCATTGGCGCTTTACTGAAAACAATTCTTTGGAATATTTTCACTTTTTTAACTTTAAGAAATCAAAAATTAATTAATATTTTAGGGAATAAATATCAGCATATGTATATTAAATTGACAATGCACATTTTTTTCAGTAAACTCATTTGAATTTTGTTTCAGCAAAGTACAAATTATATTCTGGCTTTTAGAAAGCATAGGGGTTTTGAACCCTACTCACATTAATTTATGCTCGTTTTGAGTTTGACTAATATTTATTTTAATTTTTGTTCGTTTTGGGTTTCATTTATTTATTGATACTGATTTGGGGTAGTTGTATGCTTGGTAGATTATATGATAGTCTGGACGCCAGGTGTTGAAAATGTGAACCATACCACGACGGAATGGGGCTGCTACGAGAATTATGTAATGGGATCAATTTTCAAAAGCCTCAGAATTTTTCAATTAAAATTACCCAAATAAAAATAAAACCAACCGAAATATGAACCCAAAATATGAACCTGAAAAATTCAAATAACCCACAGATCAAACAAGTCTCAAGCGTTCAGTTTAAAATAGTGAAACAAATGTAGTAAATTAAACAATACATTGTAAAAAACTTTCCCACAGAAAATGTAATCAATAAATCTGACTCCACGTCGCCAAAGTATGCAATAAATATTAGCTTGACCAAATTTTATATGACAGGCGACTAACAAAGTAATTCGAATAATAAGAGCTCAAAATACCAAACTGTCAAGAGAGCAAAATTTATAATACAAAAAAAGTAGTCACTCGAGATGCAAAATATCTTTGTATAAGCTAATTGCATGGTTCTGGAGAATAATTTTAAAACTGGGTATCTTAATGCAATTAATTTGTATTATCCTTTACCAACTTTCACAGAAATAAATTATAAGTCGCCTGAAAATTAAGCGACACCCTGCTAGCAAAATATTGCAGCTTAGAATTTTTATTTATTATAAAAATTTAAAAGTTACGTCTTAAAATTAATAAATTAAGCGACAGTCTGCTAGCAAACTATTACAGCGTCAAATTTTTAGTTATTAGAAAAATTCCAAAGTGACATCTTAAAAGTCATAAACTTTAATTAAACCCAAGTAGCCCATTGGTGCATGCCGGTCCAATAGTGATGTAGGGCAAATAGTACAACCAATAGGAACTGTAAAATATACTTTTAGTGACACTTGAATGTATCATCGGGCGAAATTGCAGAGAGTAGATAGTTGGGACTTAGCGATTTTGGAACAGTCTTTTATAGTCTTTGACCAGTCTTGGATCAGACTTTTCTGAGTCTTGTCTCAGTCCTTTTTTTGGAGGGAGATTACTATGAACTTCGTATGATTTGTGTTATAATAAAGTTTTGAGAAAACTTTTCATCAGTGTATTAACTTTTTTGTTGTATCGCCTCAGATAACAATTTGGTATTAGTGCCTTGTATTGCAAATGTGTCGATACAACTGAAGTTCTGCGACAATTATGTGAGTAACAATAAATACATTACTTTCTTACTTTATTCTCTCTATGTTAATATTTCTCAAGTTTGTTAGTCCTTGTGGCTCCACTCGCTCCTAGGGGAAACTGAAACTTTTCAGTCTGATTTCGACTCAGTATGGCCGTTAACATAAGCTCCCTATTTGTACTACTAGTTTAAGCTCCCCACTCTAGAAGTTCCGCCTCCACTCAGGTAAGCCACTCGCGAACCGTCAGCTAAGAGCTTGACTAAATTTCTCCGTTGAATTACTGAATTGAAATCTCCATATGAGGAAACGTCACAAGATATAAGATCAAATTATTTTAAATCCTCCCCATTAGAATCCTCATTTTATTAAACCCCCCCCCCCATTAGAATTGGCGCGGCCTGTTCAAAGGAGCCAAACATAAGGACAAAAAATTTTTCTAAAAACGTGATAATTGAGAAATATTACGCATGGGGAAAGTGTTCTATGTGGTAAGATTTAAAAGTGCTATATTTTATACATGTTTTGAAGTGCAATATTTATGTAGCCTAAGTCCCCTTAAAATAATAACAAAAATTTTATTTAGACGCGCCAAATTTAAGTTATATAGAAAAAAAACTGTCCCGAATTTTAATTCATAAAAAAAAAAAAAATTTCGTTAGATCAAAACGAAAAATTAGTAAAGCAAAAAATCATTGCCAAAACAGAGAAGATTTCTAAATCCCTTCCCTCGTATAATGGTGATTCAGATGTAGATGAATTTATCATACGATTAAACCAATTCGTAGAAGTAACTCAAACGGACTTAAAATCATTAGTAGGCATGTTGTTAATGAGACTTAAGGGGAAAGCACTAACATTTCTAAAGCAAATAGAAAATACGATAGGGGAAGATAACAATCATCCAATAAACTCAATAGAAAAATTTCTAAAAGCGTTCCGAGAGAGATTTGTTGAAACCAGTTCAACACACAAACTAAAGCATGGTACGGTTTGTTTCGACGAAACCCAAAATGCTAGAGAATATCTGCACAAAGTAATGGTATCCATTGAGGCTAAATATGGAAAAGAATCTGCTCCTTTATACGATAAAATTGTACTAAATGCTTTCATGCAAGGATTAAGCCCCAAATTGTACCAAATGTTGATATCAAAGAATATCCAAACATTAGAGCTAGCAGTCCAGGAAGTAGAGAGAATGATAGAAATTGACTCAATTGTGGCGAACCACAATAATTCAAGAATAAATAACGTAGAAAATTCAACTCCGGGACGATCACGAGCAATTTCCCCAGGATTCTTTTCGAGAGATAATTCACCCAAACCGAACCAAAAAAGATATCCAGTCCCTGCGAGGCAAAGGATGGTACGTTTTTTACCCACGAATACGACAAACAACGTACAGAACCCCCAATTATATGCTATGCATGTAATGAGCAAGGACATATTGCCAGGGAATGCCTCACTAAAAGTAAATTTACACCAGCAACCCCCAGTTTTAATAACCGTTTGTTCGGGAGAACAAACTTAAATGACCATGGGTCAGGAAGATATAGAAATAATTCCTTACGCCTCCCGTTGTTCCGTAACCCACTCCAACAAGGATTTGTATACGTGAA
The DNA here is from genome assembly GCF_049724085.1 of Artemia sp. Qi Xiang Cuo. Taxonomy (NCBI): domain Eukaryota; kingdom Metazoa; phylum Arthropoda; class Branchiopoda; order Anostraca; family Artemiidae; genus Artemia; species Artemia sp. Qi Xiang Cuo. The sequence continues at coordinate 30,788,341 of NC_142796.1, forward strand.
TCCGTCCCAATATACGCCTCTCCAACCCTACACAAATCCTTCCCCCAACCGACAAAATAATTATCGGTTCCCCGACCCAAATATGCAACAAAGCATGTACCAATATAATTCACGAACAGTGTATCCAACTAGATTTAACCGGAATACAGGCAATGACAGAAGATATTTTTTCCCAACGGGAAATAAAAGAAATTTTTCAGAAAATGAAAGAAATTTTATGCCAATACAAAATTAACAAATGCCGCGAGCCGTCGGCACAAGAAATCCTCACCCACGCAATTATACGTGGCGACCAAGACAATCAAATGTCCATCAACTTGGAACTTCACTAGCAAGCGAAATTCCCGCCGAACCCCTATGTCAAACCCCAACTTATCAAATAAGCGCACAGGGAAACGAATTAGGCCCCCAAGAAAATTAACCGGGACCCTGGAGGCCAGTATTTTTCATAGGTCCCATCCAGTAATTGTACCTTCCTTAAGTGATAATGATGATATATTACCTATATTAAATAATTTCAGTGTTGCAAGTATTAATTTCAAGGCGTTAATAAATTCCGGTGCATCAGTTAACATAATAAATTCAAATGTATTTAATAGACTACCAGTATATATTAAACGACAGAAAAATTTCAATATTCCCAATTTAACAAGTGTCACGGGTCATAGGCTGGAAGCTATAGGCTCCATATGTCTAGATGTGACAAAAGATAATAGGATCTTTCCTACAAATTTCATAATCTGCAAAAACGTCCCATACGAGGCTATAATTGGTGCTAATTTCCTAAAATTTAATAAAGTTTTATTGGATATAGCAAATAATAGACTCGTGTATCCATATGATCCTATTCTCCAACGCGTAGAGAAAGGGGAAGCAACAGTGAATAGAATTAAGTCCTATGTACCTAAAAATACATCATTTTCTCCCACGGAACGAAACAGAAATAAAAGCAGCACATGAATCGAGTCAGTAAAAGCAAAAATAGGAAAAATGTAGGAGTACGGGCAAACAGAAATAAGGAAAATAGCTGAATTATGGAATGAAATAATAAATCTAAGTACCATTGTAAGGGAACAGGACCTGGATTTACCCTTACAACCAACCCCACAAGCGGAAGATATGACGCAACCAAGCGCTAATTTTAACTTAATAGGAAATAACTCGGAAGAAAAATACTATGGGTTCGCGGTAAGTAAAATAAGAATCCACCAATAAAAAATGCAAAAAATACAAATCTTTCAACTGGTCATCACCCGTAAATGACAATTCAGAAATTGGATTTGCAATCCCGTGTAAAAAAATTCTATAAAATCTGTTCTGCGAAGAACAAATTATTTCATATTAGAAAGGCAAAGGTTTTATTTGGTTGACTAACACGCATGAAAACGATACGATTACATTAAAAAAAGGAACATGTCTCGTTGAAATACAAGTGATTTCTGAACACAAGCTAAGCAAATGAAAAAATCCAAGGAAAGTTTAGCTAATAGCATCTGTGTTAGCCATCCAAAGCATAGGTGCCCCCTAAGAAAACCCCTAATTTTTGGATAAATTTAAATTAGATCATATCCGAGATACGCAATTAAAAGAAGTTATGTGAATTGCTCTGGGATTTTAGAGATATATTTTCTACATGTGAGGAAGATATTGGATTGATACCATTTTATGAACATTCTATCCAAACCACAGGGTTGCCTGTAGCTAAACAGCCCTATCGTATCCCCCATCCTTACAAAAATTGGTTAAAAAATAAAATCCGCGAATTAGAAAGAAACAATATTATACAGCCAAGTATAAGCCCGTATTCAGCCCCTTTTATATTAGTACCAAAAAAGAACAGGGACCTTAGGCTTTTAGTGGACTATAGAGCCTTAAACAAGCAGGTTGTTACCGAAAAATTTACCCTGCCCCGAATCGATGAACGTAGACTCCATCTCAACCAAAAACTAAATTTTCACATCTCTTGACCTCACGCAAGGTTATCATCAGGTTAAGATAGCAGACAATGACGTCTATAAAACAGCCCTTTCAACGACGGAATATGGCTCTTCTGAATATTTGAGAGTACCCTTCGGACTCAAAACTAGTTCAAGTGCATTATGTAGACCCCTATTACACTTATTACGAGGTATAGAAAATATTATCCACTTTGTGGATGATGTGATTTGTGTAGGAGAAACACCAGAGGACCATTTAAACACATTGACCAAAATTTTCGAAAAATTCAGAGAGGGTAATTTAAAATGTAGACCTGAAAAAGTAAACTTACTCAAATCCGAAATAAAATTTTTAGGAATGGTAGTGACCCAAGGCCAAATATCACCAGACCCCGAGAAAATAAAATGCGTAGAAAACCTTAAACCACCAAAAACTATGAAACAACTAAGAGGTATTATTGGTTTAACCAGTTATTTTAGAAAATTTATACGCAATTACGCCCAAATCGCAAAACCCCTAACAGACCTAACCGAAGACAATTCCCAAAATCTCACCTTGTCACAGGAAGCTCAAACTTCCTTAGACACTCTCAAGAAGGCTCTTATTTCTGAACCAATCTTTTCGATACTAAATTTTGAAAAGGGACAATTTGTGGTTATCACTGATGCTTCAGCTTTAGGCATCGGTGCAATCCTTTCCCAATTAATCCCCGTGGAAAACTACCCTGAACCTCTACAAGAATCCCCTCGGTATATAGAGAAAGTTGTAGGACGAAAATTTAAACTGCGCTCGGACCATAAAAGTTTACAGTAGCTGAGCACATTCAAGAATCCAACGGAAATTTTAGCAAGATGGATAATGAAAATCCAAGATCTGGATTACAAATTCGAACATGTGACAAGTAAACAGAATGCACCCTGCGATTACTTGAGTAGATACCCTGAGAATACCCCTTCGGATGATAAAACTAAACAAATAAATGCCATTAATCCCAGTAAACGAAAACACAAGAAGAATAAACCTAAAATCCTTACAGAAGAAAACAAAATTATTCGTAGCCCTTTATCCCTACGTAACATTAAAAGAAACCAAGTCAAAGATGACTTATGTTCGACTCTCATTAATTATTTCATGAATTCAGAAAACCTCCCCGATAAGTTTAGAACCCTGAAACGGGAAATAGACAATTTTTATTATGACTTGGACGAGGAAATCCTTTGCAGGATAGTAACAGGTGAAACAAATAGAAACCAAACACAAATAGTCCCAGAACTTTCCCAAAGCTTAATAATACCTGCCTTTGAATAATTCCATTCGAAAACGGGTAGACACTTAGAAATAAACAAAACATTCCACAAGCTAAAACAATATTTATATGTTCTGTCGGTATTAACAGATCTCAAAGATTTTATAAGTACATGTGAAGCGTGTAACTTAAAAAAAAATCCCCAGACGTACCCTAATCCCCCCTTGGGAAGAGTGCCAGTAGCAAGGTTCCCTTTCGATATCGTTTCATTCGACCTATATGGTACAAGTGGAGGATTACCTGCTTCTAATAGAGGTCATACTTGTGTCCTCTCAGTAATAGACCATTTTACCGGTTTCACTTTTGCCAAAGCACTGAAAAATCAAGGCGCATATGCCACAAGTAAAGCCTTGGCAGAAATATTTTTAGAGTTTGCCGTTCCTCAACAGGTCATTAGTGACAACGGAACTAACTTCGTTGCTAAAGTAACTAAAGATTTAATGAGTTTCCTTAAAATAGAGAAATTAGTGACCTCTCCCTACCATCCCCAAGCTAATGGAAAAATTGAAAATAGGCACAAAATATTTTACAATGTTTTAAGTGTTTATTCAAAAGATAACCGAAACGATTGGGATCTGTATCTACCTTACTTAACCAATGTAATGAATACTACTTACTCAGAAACGACTAAGGATAGTCCATTTTTTCTTTTATTCAGACGCGATTTTAAAATACCTTATCAGGAGATTGTAAATTCCAGAGAATATTACAATTATTCCGAAGACTACAAACAAGATTATATAAATAGGACGAAAAAAACCTATTAAGCAGTTGGACATGAATTAGAAAAATATAAAATGAACCGAGAGAGAAGAAATGAACCCAAAATCGAAGGGACCATAAATTTTAAGGTAGGCGACTGTGTCTATCTAAAAAAGGAAGCTAAGCTGGAAGGCAAAAACTTTCCAATAAATATTCGGGCCCCTTCAGAATAAGCAAAAAATACGACAACGATTTTACTTTTAAAATGATAAATCCAGAAAACGGGAGAACATACAAAGCATATTTTAGCCCTATGAAAGGTGCCAAATACCCCGCTAAGTGGGCACCTGAGCCCTCATCTTCAGATTCATCAAACGCGGAAAATGAATTTCCTAAGTCAAGGCTATCCGAATGATAACGCTTTAATTTCAAACAAAACTACTTTGAGAACCATAGCAAAGAGGAAGATTTTGAAGAATTTTTGGCCATGAAAAACATAGTCATCCCTAAAAGAAAACCCCTTATACCCAAGCCTGCTAGAACCCCAAAAAGCTCAGAGAGTTCATCCACAGAAAGCATGGAGCAAGAATAGGACTATACGCTGTCGCTAAAAACCCAATTTTTCCCCGATAGAATTTCGACCCCATGTCCCCCCAAAAGATTTCCTGATGACATGGTATCCCCAGCAACCCCAATAGAAAGACCCCTGTCGCTACAGGAGGAACTATACAGAGAAGTGGAAACCCCAGGTGTAAAAAGGAGGAAAACTCCCCCTAGGGATACAAATACAAGAAGCTTAAGAGAGGCCATGGACATCATTAATTATCCGATAAAAACAAGGCAAAGTACCTTGCCGTGGACACAGGAACACCCTGAAGGTGAAAACTTGGGACAATACCATCACATAACGGTATCCAAAGTAAAACCCAAAGAATCTCATTCCTGGAAACAGACCCTGCTACGTAATACACCTCACCCCCCGGAAAATATGGCATTCAAGCAGTGGAGACATTCTCCAAAAGTATTTGACTCCTCCCAGAGTTCCCAAGAATCTTTTAACTCCCCCGAAGCAGGACCTCAGCGTGAGGAAATAGAAAATAAACCCTCAACCTCTAGGGCAGACGAGATGTACGAAGCAACAGCAGGCGATACTACAAAACCCCAAAGGACGACCCCAGAAAGCGCTAATGATGAATCCTCAGGAACTAGTTCTACTGAATCCGACGATGAGCTCCAAGACGCACAAAAACAAAAACCCACTTCGGCTACTGCCCATGCAAAACAGGCTAAGGCAAAAGGCCAGAAATTCCTTTCAAAACAATACAAGAAATTTGACCTAAACTCCATGAGAAAGTCAAAAAAGAGTGAAAAGCCAGAAAACGAACATGAGGTTACCACGAAATCTGGCAGAATAAGCAAGAGACCGGAAAAATTGAAATATTTCAAGGAAATTAGTAACCCAAAAAATTATAAAGTAATATTAAATCGGGATGAGCAGTTTGAAAAAAAAAAACTTAAAACCAGCACATGAATAAGACATCACAATAAAAGTCGCCCATGAAAGGTCGAAATAAGTCAATAGTTAATTTTTCCAGATAAACTAAAATCCCGGCTTGGTAAAGAACCCCGAAGATATAAGAAGAACAAGAATTGTTCAAACCCTCCTCCGAAAGAAAGAAAAATACCCAGTGCAACCCCGTTACTGACAGAACAAATATGTATCAACTATTCCATATAAGATCAAAACTTCTCGATGACTCGGCACAATTAGTAACAGAGAGATTGAAAATCGAAAATATGATAGAAGCCACACTTAAATCTCTTAGTGAAGTGAAAGCTTCCCAAGAAAGAATGAACAAAAGAATAAATGAGATTTTAGTAGCTAAACAAATGGATAAGTTAATTGAAACCCAGTTTATTGAAATTAAAGAACAGACCGCCAAGATCCAAAATGAAATGGAATCAATAAGTGACGCCACGCTTTCTGAGGGATATAATTATCCCGACCAGATCCTAAAATTGCAAGTATTATACGATAAAATGCAGGAAATTGGTAAAAAAGTACAAGATTATAGAAACAGTACTGTTCTGTCCGCGACAATGGCAGTACAAGAAGCCCTGGCACCCCAACGAGCAAAGATCCTAGACTTGCAGCATAAATACGATCACTTAAAAGCACATAAAGAAATCATTCAGCTGCAAAAGGACAGCTTAGAGAAACAACTAAAAGAGAACCACGCCAAAATTACCAAAGAACTTCGGAAACAAAGAGGTTTCTGCTCAAACCTAGAAAAAATGGTTGTAACATATTTTACTGTTGAAATTGATCTACCCCTCAGTCCCCATTTGGAAAATCTTCTTACTAACAGCTACAACGAAGAACCATCCCAACCCGTATACTTTGCGATTCCAAATCAAGCTCGTCATCACCACATAAAACCCCAAGTGAAAACTGATCAACAGAATCCTCCAACCGATAATAATGTAATTACGAGGACCCAGTACCCTGACGCCCAAGAGAATGTTACTACGGGCCACAATTCCTCGGACGTCTCTGCACCACAAGGAATACCCAATACACAACTACTACCAAAAGATAAGGAAAACAAGGAATATCAAACGCGGGAATTAGTCGAACTCAAAAGAAAGAGGTAAAAATGTATATATTACTACGAAAAAAAAATATTTTTTATATTTCCGCTAGCCAAGAATATAGTGTTTTCCTAATAAAAAAAGAAATAATAAATAAAATAAACAAATATATTACAAATTCACTCATAAGGGAGAAATTTATAACCTCAAATCATTATAATGCAAATTTACTTTTAAATTTAATATAGTATTCAGATCGGCGCCTGAATACTCAACTTGGCAATCGATCCGGGAAGCCTTCGGTGTATTGTTCCTCCAAAGGCTTGGTTGTTTGTGCTTGAATAATCGATGAACTGAGAGTTCACCAGGATAATTCCTACCCCTCGAAGATCAATTGTAGGATATTTTTTTTTCTCAAAAAATCTAATACGGGATCAAATAATACGAAATCTAATCAAATACAGAATTTCAAAAGTACTAAATTTAATCAAAGGAAAAAACGATCGGAAATAACCACCACCCAAACCTGCCGTAAAGGCTATAAAATACCAAACAACTTAAAATATTTAGTCAAAAAAGTATACACGCGAGTCATTATCGTATTAATCACCCAGCTAAGAAACAATTAGAAAAATAGGTAATCAGTGGCAATATAATAAGCAGGCTTATCACGGTTACTAGTTGATTAAGTGTGAATATATATATGTATATATGTATATATATATATATGTATATATGTATATATATGTATACATGTAAGAGAGTAACAATGCGAGGCATGATTTAGCTACAAATAAGCATACGATAATTAACCGAATTATAGATATAGGGCCGCTGTCAACCTAAATAACGGAAGCAGGCCTCAGTCATTATATGAACTGAAAAATTCTGCAAAAAATTAAACAATAGAAAATAATTCAAACAAACAATAATGGTAAATTCATAGACTCGCTTACGTGATACTCCGAACAAAACCACGAACTTCAATACACTCCAAAAAATTACGAAGGCCAAAACGACGAAATTCAACCATCCCCAGCCTTTTCCCCGTGTATGTTTGCGCGATTCACCTCCAAAGTGCGCGCATCACCCAATAAATACGAAAAAATAGCCTTAATATCAGTAGAAACCGCAATTGTCACATTAAGACTTTTTAGTTACCCTAGCATGCACCATGTGTACTATTCGGCCTCTACTCAAATACAAAGAATATGAAATGCGCTAATTTTCACTTAATTATTAGTGCAAATTTTCGTTATTATACACAAAGAGTTTTTAATCAACCAGAACAACAAAGGCAGTCCTTACTATTCCTTCAAATCCCTTCTTATATTTAAGAATTCACAAACCAATTTAACCAAATTTCACAATAAAACTCAAAAAGGCTTTAGTGCAAGCAGCAATTAGAAGTATTCTTCCAAATAAAAGTCGGCAAAAAATAAGGGGCCTACATGATCATAAGTAAAGCCCGCGATTTCCAAACACAGTTGAAACCACTAACATTTATAGTAGTACAGTCAAATTACATAAGCATAATGGCCCCAAGTTAAATCGACATCACTTCATCTCTTCATTAACAAGAAAAAAAACCATTTGACCCGTGTGATATCGCGTACTCTGAGTTAATTGCGCACCAATAATAAATAGTCTTTTCGCCTAAAAACTAAGAATTAGCTTACCATACCAAAATGTTTCTCAAATATCAAGACCCCCACAGCAAAAAATTGGTCCTGATAAAAATTAGGAGATTATAAAAAAAAAAAATAGAACTTGCTATCAAAAATTGATATCTATGATATATCCCTAACTACATATTAAATCGTATATTGCTCCTAGAGTAATCTGGCATAATAAAAAATAAATAAAGTAACACACAGTCCGTTCCGAAATCTAAGTGAATAAAGGAAATTAATTGCTAGAAAATTGATGCAAAATGAAAATTTTAGTAACCTTAAAGAACGTAAAAATAGTTTGCAAGAAAAATGCAAAAATAAATCCTATATAAAATCCCTATAAAACGTAAAAATAAATCAAAATTGCAGAACTTAAAATATTAATTTTGACACGTACATTTCAACTTACAGAAATGCGATATAATCCCTAATAGGAAATATATCCACAAATACGAATAAGAACCACGAAGGCAGTGTGATCCGTGAGTCAGAAAAACAAGCCCAACAAATATGTAAAAAAAAGAGAAAAAGTATTTTTTTTGTGGCACAGCCTATCCTTGTGCTCTAGCCTATTCGGTTAAATGAATTTCTTGATTGTCATAATTAAATATTAATTCACATATCCTCTAAATCAAGAGTGACGAAAATTAAAGAAAAACCTTCCATTAAGCCAAAATACGTGAGATTATATTCAAAATTCCAAAATATCGTACCAAGAAGTCAAATTCAAAATAGAATTATGAACAAAAAAACAAACAGTATGTCGATTTAATTCAATTCTTGATTACCAACTGTAGAGAGTATGTTTTCCTAATAGATAATTGTTGTACCATAAATCAAAATTGTAACTAACGAAGGCTAAACAACACCTTGGTGTTGCAAAAATTAGCAACAGCAGTAGAAGGATAAAACAGCTGGTAGACGAAGGATAACGTAACCATCGAAAACCCTAAGAAATTGCAGCGATAAACTCAACCAATTTTACCGTAAATAGAATTAAAGCATACATATGAACCGCGCAGTTAAAGTATAAAAGAATATCCTATATAAAAAAAAAAATTATAACAAAAAAAACCTTTTCCTAGGCCAAATAATTTACTAACTTTGGAAAAATTGTGAGCTGTGCTTGGAAGAATCCCGATTGATAATACCAAATACAAACCTAATATTGAATAAAAATCACTCGCTTACGATCTAGCAGTCAGTCCTATATTATCTATATAAGACAAGTAAATTACAAAAATAGCCTGTCAGAAGGGCAAAATAAAAAATCAATCAGTCAATCCCTAAATCATCATAATTCCCAAGGTATCTAAACGACAATTACGTAGAAAGTATCTTAAAATTAGCCCATAAATTCAATGTGGCTTAAAAAAAATCGACAACGTGCAATTAGGCTAATAGCTGCCTGACAATAGCAAATATATTCTGCTTCAGAAATGTAATTCAATTTATGCGGGTTATTAAAAAACGCAAACCGTGCAACCTATGGCTAAGACGAGTAGGTAAAAGAAAAAAAATTTTAAACCAATATAGACCTGTCAAAATGCAGACTAATAACCAAAATAATTCAGAAAGCAAGTAATGCAAAAAAATAACCAATCAGTGTAAAAAAAAGAGAAAGAGAATTTTTTTGCTTCCAAAAAATTATAACAACTCATAAGTGCTCCTACAACAAAACAGTATTTAATAATTTTACTAACCTTTAAAACCAGTCACGGCCTTGAATCCCTGCAAATCCCTATTTCCCCAACAATGAATGTAACATAGTGAATCACATTATTTACAAAAGCTAAAGTTTTGTTCACTAAGGAACAAAATTAACAAAACTGAAATTAACAATTAGACAATGAGCATATATATGAATAATTCAAGGGTAGTCGCTGCCCCCCATATAGGCGCCCATGGTACATCCTGAAATCAGAAAACTGTTGAAAGAATCCATGAAGGTCATCATGGAATCTGAGGTTCCAATCTAGAATAAACTGAATGAGCATGAAGTGGAGGAGGAGCAGAAGAATAATAAATAAAAAAATAAACGGAAACAAATAAAAAATATTATTGCCAATATTTAATTAAGATGTTAAACTTCAACATTATATGCAATCATAGCAATCAAGCATTATTATAAGCAACATTATAAGCAATCAAGCGAAAGTTAAGCCGTAAAGGAGAGCAAGCAAATATATCTTAACACCTGCAAAATACTCTTGCCCTTTGCTCTGAAACATGCTTCAAAGATCCTAAATTAAAATGGATCAATTATCGAACTTTCTCTCTGAATCAAACTCTTACAAAAGGATAACATACTAAAAATTGTCGCCATTAAAAGTCAAAAAAAAACCACGGATACATAAGTAATGTTCTAATCAAATTTATGAACCCCCCCCCTCCGTCGTGCGGCATCCTCGTGGCATCAAGGTCTGGCATCAACGAATGTATTTTAATTTCCACCTGGGAAATACAAAGAAATTAAATTCATATGGCTTATGACAAGCTACGAAACTCTTATATAATACCGCGTGGGATAATAAATATCTGTACCACGTGGCGTAAACTCCGCCACGGGAGAAGGATGATTTCACACCTTGAAAGTAAATAAATTACACTTCAACTCACTTGACTCCAATTAACAAAGGATATACAAAACTGATGAAAGTGGAAGAGTAGATGATTTAGTCAAGTCACAATTAAATGAAATATAAAAATAAATAAAAAAGACATTACAGCCTAATAGCTGAATTTTTGGAAAGTAACAAAAAAAATAAACCAATATCCTCAAGAAAAGGGCCTTAACGAAATTAATTGAAACTACTGTTTAAAAGGAAAAGTTTGCCTCGTTATTTATAGGTTACTTAAGAATTTTTTTTTGTTGCAAATAAGGATTCAACAAGTATAGAAATTGAATCCCACATTAAATTACAATAGAAAACTTCTGGGCTTCCCTAAGATTTATTAAAAAATATAACATTAACTGAAACATGATAACAAAAAAAAATGTAATATAACCCATTACTTAACTACTTAAAAAAAAACAAATCGAGTCCATATAAAAGGTACTTTTAGCTAAGTCATTAGTAGTACCTTATACGCTTCCAAGGCGACAATAATATTTTTTTTCTCTTCTATCAATAATTAAGAAAAGCACAGTGTACAGGGTAATTATAATTCATAAAAGCAAAATAAAATAATCAGCGAGCAACCCCATGAAATGCTCTAAAAATGGAATAAGAGCAATAATTCAAATGTCTATACAGTATACGATAATGAAGATGGATCAACCCCCAACCATGGGAGGTTAGAGCCGAGGATTAGCATGGTGTATATTATTCCACAAGACGGTCATTTGACCTTAATCCTCTGTAAAAAAAAGAGTTACATGAACATGAGACTTGATTGCACAACAAGACGTTGCTTGGCAAACACTACAACCCCTTATTTGGCAAATTTCTCGAACAAATAGACCTTCAGACGTAGGCAGCAGTGGTCTTAGGGGAATGGCAATGGCATTATTACCCTTCTGTTGCCATTACAATTGGGCCCTGGCTCTCTATGATTAACGACTATGAAAGTGCAAGAGGAAAACGAGCCACAAGCAAAAGTGGTACATAAATGGCCCCCCCAGTTGTGAGAAACCTTGGCAAAGTGAAGACGATGGATGGTGTATACATAACATCCCATTGCCATTTGGGCCATAACTCTCTTGTGAGAAACGACCAGACAGTTACAAAAAATTGATCATCACTTACTGAGAAACTACAGTTTTGGAATTGGACAAAACCACCGTAAGTCGTGGGGAGCCGACAGGCAGCTGTTGTGACCTGTGATGCCTTTTATCTCATTCGTCATGATGGTTTGACCGGGGAACTCTCACGAGAAAATCAACAAACCTCTCTATAAAAAGTGACCCGCAAGAATTACCCTAAACTCATTTCTACCATAAGAAAATAATGTGATAACACAAGTTACCATACGGGAATTTGAAATAAGGATGGACAGAAGCCCAATACGTGGGGAATGCCATAACTTTGTAAGCTTTTCCTGTTGACTGTTTGGGAAAGGCGTACAAGGTGAAGGTATCTCTTGCGGAGTGAATCTAGAAAAGAAGGAAAAGTGCAAAAAAAATAGTGAAAAATTAACTGTGTGATCTGCTAAAATTATCCTACCTAACTCTCACAATTTGAAATGTGACAACACAAGTAACCATACGAGAATATGGAATAAAAATGGACAAAAATTCCGATGCGTGGGGTATACGTTGACAGGGTGCAGGAACGCGAGTAATTTAATTTCGTGTTCAGGCACCGTGCCAAGATATTTCCTACGAAAATCAACTAAAATAGGAAAAGGAACCCAAGGACACCAGTGAAAGTTAAATATCAAGAATCAAAGGATCAAACTAAAGACAGCTAAACTTATTGACACATATTATCAAAATTAAAAACATATAATTAATTATTTCCCCACCTTATTCGTTACAGAATCTTTCAAATTTAGTTAACTTGATTCATAATTGATGATAAGTCTTAAATAAGAAACCATTTACAGATAATGTGCGTATTTAACCATCAACCATGTATTGAGAGAAACACCAAGACACCTCGCATTATGGCACGTGCTTATATTGAGACTATAATTTGGTAAAACAATCAAAGTAGAAATTATGATAAAATACCCAAGCAATCAACGATTAGATGAACGTAGACTGGAAAATGCAATCTTTTGGAATCTTATGATAAGACATAGCGTAGACAATATTAATGCTCCGTTAAGGGAATGGGGACATATTGACAATTTAATGAAAGAAGAGGAACTCATTAAAGCAGTAGAAAATCTTGACTGTCCAAAACTATGTTATCTTCTAAAATCTCAAAAAACTATTTTAGAACCAAGAATAATCCTAAGATTAACGGCAAGCCTAGTGCTATATGATTTTAGCGCATGTGCGATGACAAGCACACTGGAGCACACTAGACGAAGTGCCAATCTGGCCTTCTGAATCTTAGTACAACATATTCCAGCAACAAAGTATAGTTCGTTGTCTAAATATATTGCCGACAATATTTGGTACGATCAAGACGATAATAATATAACTACAATTTGGCCCATTAAGTTTCTCTCCACACTAAGAGATCAAGGATTTATTTTGGAAAGATAAAACTTTCTTACAATCTGGTACGCCAATCGTGTAAAAAATAAATACCTAAATCTAAGAAACCCTTCAATAGGACCTACAGTTTTTCAGGTTGTAACAATGGATTATGAGGATGTGAAGAGAATCACCATGAATTTATTCAATAAAAATAAAAACTTTGGGAGAAGACTAGCCCCAGGATTAAACTTAACCGTGCGCGAGCAATTATGCTGTTGCCAATCGCACGTAAATTTAAGTTTCTCTGTAGTAAAGATAATAAATGACCCATTGTCATTATCTCAGCTGTGCCGGAAAGTCATTCGTCAAAATATGCAAAGGAATGACATAACCGCTACTCTGGAAGGCCTGCACCTCCCAAACCAACTTTTAGTGTATTTAATGTACCTAAATATACCTGAAAACGGCAAAAATGGCATAGTATTTGAACTTCAATTTCTCAGCCCAAATGTTTCTTCATGGGAAGATTATCGACTTCTAGATATGCTTAAATCTCCAAATTCAAAGGCGGCACTGCCGGACGATGCACCCATATTGAAATTAAAACCCAACCTCAGTGGAAGAAACTGTATATATAAATAATCTTGTTAAAATGAATGATAAAAGAACCCTATGATATTACCTAAAGTGTTATAACTATGAATATCGATTGATATCAAAAAAATGCATTATAAACTAGTAGTGTATTAATATTTATGGAGCTAAGAATTAGTGTAAACGTCGCAAGATCTAAATACATTATCAAAATATTAATAAAAGGGTAGTTTCTCGAAAATCTCTATACTTTTAAGACTATAACGCGACCGCAAAGTCGTTAAACTAGAGTACGGAACTTTAGGGATGAAACTATGTTCGAACAAACAAATAACCTGGTGCAAGGTGGCACCGGTAAAAAAGTAGTTCAACTTCAACCTAAAGTTGCCTTGTTTTCCACTCAAAGTAAATACTCATTATTGGTTAACATGGAGCTTTAGATGACTCGAATTATGGTCGAACGAATAAGTACCCGATGTATTGAAGAAATGCCGGTGAAAAGGTAGTTTGACTTCGACCTAGAGTGTACCATAATCATAACCAATCTTGAAAAAAAAAATTATAAATTAAACAAAGATCAATAGAAACTACCTTTTATTTCAGAATAATGGCCAAGGCAATTATTGACACGGAGTTCATATGCATTAAACATGCCAAAGAAAATGTCATATACTCAGCGGCAATGATTATTGTGGATAAATCAGGGGAAGAAGTCTGCGAAAAAATGGGATGTCAAGTACGAATTAAGGGGATACAACGTAGGATCATATATCTTCGGATTACGTCTAGCAAATACGCCCGAATCTCGACCAGCAAGAGGAAAATTAGGAATAAAATGTAACAGCCGAAAGGGCAAGTACTTTTATTTGGTTCAACATGAGATAAAAAGGTTGCAAAAACAATATAAAGTTCGATACTGATGTGTTAAAGGTCCTTGTCAAACAGATTTATTGCTCCTTGACAAGTGTAGAAAGCAAAAATTAGTATACAAGATTGAAGGAAACCCAAATTGTGTAAAATATCAAGGTAAACATGACCCCCTCCAAGAAATAAGATATTATAAGCAGTATTTATATAATCCAAAAAGTGCAATATACCGCTCAATGAGAAATGAAATTATTCTTAAAAGAATAAAAACCTACGTAACGAAATCAAAAGTAACCAAAAAATCAAAAAAACTGCGCTAACAGAAGTGATTAAAGTAAACCAACCTCTTACGTTAAAGGAAAAATTCTTACGCGGAAGAATTAAAATACCTATCCCCCCAGCTTACGAATCAACAGTGCGATGACCATAAGCAATGTAACAAATTAAACGACAACGAAGTCTTAATATCACCTTGTTTCCTTTGGACCACGAAAGATTATCATAAGATAGTAAAAATATAATATCAAATCATTACCTTGTTCCCCCCCCCCCGCCCCCCAAAAAAGAAAGAACAAATAATAAAAATCTGAGTCATCATTCAATAATCAATCATAAGAAGTCTTTCTGTACAATGTCTAATGAAATATTAATTCCAGAAACAGCAAAAAAGGATGTGGATAACAAAGGTCATAACAATCTTCATTTCTCAAACTATAGCCCAAGACATCGTAAAACATGGAATAATCTTCAAACATGAGAACTCGTTACTTGCAAGCCACAATGCCTGGAAAATATTCATGAAACTGGATCCTAAATGGTTTGAAACCTTGTTTCAACAGGTAATGAGACTGGAAAAAACACCAATGAATTAAAGGATTCCATATTCCAATTTTTAAAATCAGATAAAAGCTTGCAGACCACGAAAGACATACACCATAAGGAAAATAAAGGAAATATACCCCCCATTCTTCCCAAACTAAAGTCGAAGTTCATAGTGGACGATTTTGACAAGAAAATGGCGGAAATCGACAAAGCTCTAGGAACTAACAATATAGGAAACAGGAGAAAAAGAGAATTAAGCAGTATTGACGGATCTATAAACGAATATGCCACAGCAAAATATACTACCGATTCCCTCTTGACAACTTCTAAGAAAAATAAACTCTATGATGGGAATTACGCAATGCTAAATGAATTACCGAGCCTACGGACCTTCCTCAAGGAATTATGGCAAAATCATGCCGAACAAAATATTACGAAGCGAATAATATCAAAACTCACAAAGGAAAAGGATTACAAGAAAATTATCAACCTAAAGGAATTAAAATTCTCAAATACACAGCAAGATGATAAAAATTAAAAGGCTACCGAAAGAAAAAGAAAAGCCACCAGAACAACCACACCCACATATGAGACTCCAGTAAGAGATATACAATCTTCAATGTCGGAAACTACGACGAAGCAGAACCCCAGAAATTAACCGCACTTAGCAAGGAATCACCTAGAAAATTTGACTACACTAACTTATTTAAAACCCACGATACTTACAAAATGGAACGTGGTCAACTGGACCCATGTTTTACGCGCACCCAGTCAGATTGGCGTATTTACTATAGGCTTAAGAGGCAAGAACTCCCAGTAAGGCATACCGAAATGCAAACGATAAAGGTACAGGCAGATTCAACCAGCAGAAAGAGAAAGATAACAACCAGAAGAGAGGAAGAAGACGATTACCCACACAAGAAATGTTGGATAATAGACGGTAAACGTACTTGTGCTAGATTAGCAATGGCCGATGGGCCAGCGAAAGGAAGATATCGAACCATTACCTGAGCTAAACGAGAAAGAACGCTCTAAGAGTATCAATTCACCAATCTTTCCTAATATTATATAGACAAAGACTGCAAGCACTATTCGAATTGTTCAATACAGAAATACAAAAGTTAAAACAAAGTACCACGAGAATCTTCGAAGTATTTTTTCGAAAAACCAAATATCGAAGATCAGCTAGTCTAATACCTATCGTGGGAGAATTAGCCTCACGCTTATTCGGCCTTTCAACCGAAGAAGACCTAAATATCTTAAGGGAAAACGTAGGAAAACTAAATAACGCCATGAACGTGACCTTACATGTCCAAAAAATACAGGCCAGTATAGCCAATTACCAGAGAGACAAAATTGAGGCAATCTCAAAGAAAATATCAAAAACAGTAAGCATAATGAATTACTTGAAAAACTAAGTAGATCGTGTGATTACCGATTCAAGCCTCACCATGGTATCACTAGACATAGTGACAATGTCATTACTTAACCTGGCAGCTGACGTTAGCAAATTTGAATTTGCACTATTTGCCCTTACCGGAGGAACCTTGTCATATGACCTAGTGGATCTTTCAAACCTAGAAAGTATCTTGGATGAAATAAAAACGCATTTAACGCTCGGACTACATCTACCAACAGAACCGGAAATAGCAAACTTATTCAACTACTACACCAAGCTGAAGGTTCACATCACAGAAATTAACGAACAATTATTTGCAGTAATAACAATCCCGTTAATAAATCAACAATCAATATATGACTTGTATAAAATTTCCACGTTTCCAGCCAATATAGGTACAACTAATTCGTTCATGACTATCACCCCCCAAGCGGAATACTTGCTAGTCGATCAGGATAGGAGGAAATATGCCTTAGCAAATCCACAGGACCTAAAGGAATGTGTAGCATTCAAAAACCTAGTATGACAACTAACACTGCCTATTTATAACGTAAAACCCGGATCATGTATGTTGGATATATTTTTAAAAGAAACTCAACAAGAAGAAATCCCCAACACATGTAAAGCGCTAGTAGGTAGTACTAAAATAGAAATATTTATTCACCTTAGAAATGATCTGTGGCTGTTTTCTGTTCCGAAAGAAACAGTTGGGACTATCTCATGTTATAATAACACGGAGAGAATCGATTCAAGCTACAGAACTGAACTTCTATTGCAATACGTGGGAACAATAACAATAAGGCAATGATGCCGAATGGTAACCAAGGAGGCCACGGTGCAAACACCACTAATAACAAGAAGCACGAACATAATGAGTCCAAATATAAACAGCTTCAAACCAGTCAATCTATCGTATAAAATTCCCGACATCGATAAGGAAGAAGTAAGGGCCACGATACGGTCAAAAATAGAGAACATCAAGGGAAAATTACCACTAACAAAAATAAAAGGAGCCTTAGACTCTCTAATTCCCCTATTTACTAATGAAGATCAAAGACTGACGTATGTAGAAAGTAGATACGGACTATTTTCGACAAATTTTTGGTGGTATACCCTCCTGACGATAAGATTCGTATTCATAATCTCGTATTCTATACGAATCACATTGAACCTAAATTACGAAATAGTGTTGAGAATAACACGTAGAAAAAGAGAAAAGTCAGATCACATCGAGCAAATTGAGATCACATCGAGATGCAAAAGCTAAACCCAGAACTCCCTGATAACCCTTAAGGTAAAAAAAAAAAAGTAAGGGAGGACGTGATCGAATGAATGGGAATAGAGGTCCTCATTCGTGCCATGTCCAGTCCCAAATTTTCACTTAATTTTTTGTGCAAGCCCATCCAGCTGCTAAGATATATTTCTTAAGCGGCGTGGACGCGCATAAACAGTAAAGATTTGAAAATTTATAGTAAATTGAGACCTCTCACAAAAACCATGTAACCTACCTCGCCAATAGTAGCATAATAGAAAAGTAAATGTTAAAGTAGATGAGCGTTGAATAATATTTCAAAAATGTATTGAATATTGAATATGTGCCAAACGCACGTATATACGTGTATACACATAGTCACCAACCTTGAAAATTTTAGTGTTATTTTTTTTTAACCATAATCATTTTTCTGATGATTACATTATTTATACGATAGTAATCTAGTGTTCGCGGCAACATGCATGAAAGAATGAAACCTGCCCTTATTTTTTTTTAACGTTGCGTTCGACTGTACCTGTACTAAATTGATGTTATTAGTATCACCAATCATGACTATTGTTTCAAAAAATCGTCTACGCAAAATATTGTGAAAACCGTATATTGTCGTTGTATATGTTTTAACTAATGTAATCGTAAAGAACATGTTATTCTGCCCAAATGTTTTTATTCTAGGAAGCAGAGTCATCAGTGCAGTTTAATTATTGGTGTACCAGCGTGCAACACTGATACAAACAAGTAGCATCTACTTTCATCTTTCGTCAACCACCGACTATTACTTACCAAGAAAATGTCTGAAGACGATACCGTGACCACAAGTCGAAATCACAAGAACCTTGTACCAGGTAATTTTACCTCAAGCAATGCTGGCAAACCACGGACCCTATACACAAGTATATACCTGAATTGATGATTACCTAGAGAACCAACTCAACCAGTCATGTCGTAAAACTGCATAAATACCCGTCAAATCCTTAAACGGCAAGGTCCTTAAAATTAAATGTTTGGAGCTCCAATAGTGAACCTAGAGTCAATCCCTCAGGGACTATGTATTTTAAGCCCCATATCAGAGACAATATGTTAACCAAGACAAAAAGTTTAAGTTTTGACTATCCAATTATTATTAGATGTCGCAAAACGAAACCATCCTCCATGAAATGAAGAATCAATCACAAACAATTTTGTAGGAAACATAAACTGTACGTGCTAAAGTTTTTCCCAAAAAGAAGTGTTTAGAGAAGAGAACTAAACAGCTTTTACTGGTTTTATCTCTACGTTAAGCTCAATAATTGTGAATCATGGAATTGAAAATCAAAAACAATGCGTCGACCCAAGGCACTTAAATCAAGTTACCATCATGCCCAAGTTAATGTAAATATCGTAAGGCAGCCCATAGTCCAAATAAAAAATGGATTGAACGTGAAAAATTTACGGGAAACACAGACTGTACGAGCATTTGATTTTCCCCGGTCAAACCGTGTCAAAGAAGAGATACCCAGCTAGCGACCAAGATACCCATTTCATGTAATCAATTCCCCAAGGGTTATGTACCTAATAGACATTTCAACGAATCTACAACATCAACCCCTCGTATATGACGTAAGAAACCACGCACGGACAATTTTGTGCATACAGTCATACTTGCAGACAACATAAACACTTATTCCAAAGAACGAGTGACAGAAAGCAAAACACCAAGAAGACAAACCGTGAACAATTAGCCAATCCAATAATTAATTAAATGGAAGCCCATAGTAAAAGTGATAACGTATGTGAGTAATATAGACACGTAGAATGATGAAGTAAGTGTGAAATCTTATGTATCTAGCTAATAACTTTAGTGAACATAAAGAGCTTTTCATAGAACAAAAGAGTATCAGTGTAAATCACATAAGCTCAGTGTTGCGATCAGACATTAATATAAAAAACTGTAAATGTGTCAAACGGTATCTTACAAATTATTTTAATGCTAGTGTGTTAAGAATTTAGATGTAGCCAGGTGTTTATAGAGTCAGGTACTTATCATACCAATATAGCGTCAGGTGGAAGTATAAACTAGCGTTAAAAGTAGCGAATATGTACCACGTTAAGTAATAAAGCAATTATTAAAGTAGAACTTAGATTAGTTAAAACCAGAAGTATTAGCATATCAGGTGAAGGAATAAAAATTTAATCGTGTCATTATAGCGTCAGATGAAAGTATAGTCGAGTATTAGAAAAGACAAAATGTACCATTTTCAGTGATAAGATAATCGTATCAGGTGAAGGTAAACTTAGTGTTAGGTGGAGGAAACAATAATTACTATATAATCATATAATCTAATGTAGAAACTCTTTGGCCCCTTCGCCAAATCGAGTGAGTAGGCAATAAACTCTAAAGTGATGTTGTTACATGTATAGTCTAGTAGAGCAATCAGGGATATAAAAAAAAAATATATGAATATTACCAAAGCAGAGCTAATTCAAGTAATCAGTACAAAATAAATTCTTTTAAATAAAAAAAAATCAAATTTGAAAGTGGGAGAGAGACCATAACAACGATGAGGACATCGTTAAAGATGGGATGAATGATATGTAATGGGATCGATTCTCAAAAAATATACATCAAAATTCCCCAATTAAAGTTACCCCAGTAAAGTAACATCACCCAAGATTATGAATCCGAAAATTCGAGTAACCTACAAATCAAACAAATATCAAGCGTTCAATTTAAAATACCGTAATAAACATGGTTAGTTAAACAAAAATCTTTCCCACAGAAAATATAACAAGCAAATCCAACTCCCCGTCTCCAAAGTATCCAATAAATATTAGCTTGACCAAATCTTATACGACAGGTGACTAACAAAGTAGTTCGAATAATAAGAGCTCGAAAATACCAAACTGTCAAGAGAGTAAGATTTACAATACAAAAAAAGAAGTCCCTTGAGATGCAAATTATATTTGCTTAAGATATTTGCTTTGTTCTGTATAATAAGTTTAAAACTGGTTATATCAATGAAATTAATTTTTATTATCATTTACAAACTTTAAAAGAAATAAAATATAAGTCTTCTGAAAATTAAGCGACACCCTGCTGGGAAAATGTTATAATATAAAACTTGGTTAGTTCAAAAAATTCCAAAGTGATATCTTAAAAGTCATAAATTAAGCGATCCCCTGCTAGCAAAATATTGCAGTGTAGAATTTTTAGTTGTTAGAAAAATTCCAGAGTGATATCTTAAGTCATAAACTTTAATTAAACCCAAGTAGCCCATTGGTGCAAGCCCGTCCAATAATAATGTAAGACAAATAGTGCAGCCAATAGGGACTGAAAAAATATACTTTTAGCAACGCCTAAACGTAACCTCCGGCAAAATCGCAGAGGATAGATAGTTAGGACTTACCAAATTTGAAGAAGTCTTCTAGGAGTTTTTGATCAGTCTTTTACCAGTCTTTTACCAACGTTTGTCAGTTAACCATGATTGTGTTGTAATGAACTTTTGAAGAAACATTTCACCAGTGTACAAACTTTGAGTTATTTCGCCTCAGTTACAATTTGTTATTAGAGACCTGTGTTGCTAATTTGTTGATACAACCAAGAACTCTGCGACTATTATGTAAGTAACAATAAACGCATTATTATTTTATTTTATTCTCTTGTGTTAATATTTCTCAAGCTCGTTAGTCCTCGTGGCTCCATTCGCTTTCAAGGGACACTGCAACTGTACAGTATGATTTCGACTCAGCATGGCCGATAGTACAAGCTCCCCAATTGAAATATTAATATAAGCTCCCAATACTAGAAGTTCTGCCTCCACTCAAGTAAGCCACTCGCGAACCGCTAGCCAAGAGTTTAACTAAATTTCTAATTGAATTAATTAATCGGAAATTCTCCATTGGGGAACCTCAAAAGAAGATATAAGATTTAGTCGTTTTGAAACCACCCCATTAGTGTAAACTTTTCATTATATAAAAAAAACCCATTAAGAAGTGGTACTTACATTTTAACAAAAACCCCCCCATTAGACGCAGTAGGTTTTAGGCTTCTGCAGTGAAGCGATACCCAAACTCTTGTATGTAGTTATTTTTATTCGATTCAAACTTGATTTGCATATTCAAATTAAGTTTCACTTGTTTTAAGATTTATTTATTCATTTACATTAATATATATTGTATGTTTGTTCGCATTGATTGTTTATTTAATTTCTGTTCGTTTTAGGTTTCATATATACTTTAATAGCAAACTATTTTTTTCGTTTTAAGCTTGATTTTCATATTCACTCTAAGCATTACTCGCTTTAAGACCTATTTATTCATTTATATTATTACTTGTTGTATGTTTTTGGCTATGATTGTTTATTTAATTTTCTGTTCGATTTGGGTTTTATTTATTCTTTAAAATTAATTTCTGGTCTTTTTTAGGTTTAATTTTAAAATGTATTTGTATCTTCTTAGATTAATTGTAAAATGGCATTTAATTTTATTTGAAAAAATTATTTTTATGAAATTTTTTCGAAAGGAGGGGACGACTAAACCCATTCGATAATATTCTAAATTTTACATCTGAAAGTAACGGGATTAAAGAATCAACGGAAATGTCAGAGATAGGAATTCAGGTTCCTTTAGATGATTATTTTCGTGTCTTTCGAAAAAAGACATTTTGTTTATTAGAGTCTCTCTAATCCCCTAAATCGAGAACGGAGGAGATAAGTGAAGTTCCGCCCCGTATTGGATGAGTCTCCAACCTCACCCTCGCCCTCTCCTACTGTCTATGCTAAAGTTTTCTTATTTATTCCAACTAAGATAATCTCTTAAACCACCTTGGCCTGACATCACATAAAGAAAGAAAAACGAGCAAAAATGAGGTTTTTATAGGCCAAATGAAGATACTGCAAAAACAAAGCGAATATTTCGAGAGGACAAACGCCTCTCTTCTTCAAATCGAAACGAAACGATAGATTAACTCAGCACTCTAGTTCAATTAATAATACACTTAAAAAGCGGAAAAAAACCAGAAAATTTTGACTCTGCCCTTGCAGAGCACATTTTTGAAAAACCAGACCATACTATTTTGTTTAATCAAGCTAGTCTTATTTCGAATGATAAAGGTATTGTCCAGCACTACAGAGAAGCTGTTGAAATTTATAAATACCAACATTTAGGTCTAGCTTTAAACAGAGATTCTGGTGATTTAAGAATAAACGAGTCATAGTTCGGTTTTCTCAAAAGAGAAGTCGATACTTTAGTGATCCCTGAAATAAACCTTGAACCACTTTCCCGGTCATCTAATCAAACACGTGAACAACCCCTTAGGTCTCAAAGGGTGTCTGCAAGAAATGCCTTAATTAAAATCCAAAATCAAATGACATAGTTTTCCAACTTATGTAATTGCTGGTTCGTTTTGTTTTTCGAGTGAATTAATTGATTCCTTTCCTTTGTTCAGTTGTTCGCTAGTATCCGTCGATGGCAGTTCATATTTTTTGGATTTTGTGCAAATCGCGGATATTGGCGAAAAACTCGCTTTTATGGTTGTTAGGTAGTTGGTTTTAATTCTTTTAATTTTTGTCTTTTATTGATACATCGTTTCGTTTCGCGTTGAAGAAGAGAGGCGTTTGTCCTCTCGAAATATTCGCTTCGTTTTTTCAGTGTCTTCATTTGGCCTATAAAAACCCCATTTTTGCTCGTTTTTCTTTCTTTATGTTATTCCAACTACGCTGCCCCCACTTCAAAGACTTTATTAAGGTAAAGTTTTGTATCATAAAAACACAGCCTAAATCTATTATAAAATATTTAAAATTACAGCCATACTTAAAACAAGGTTGAAATACATACTTTGCGATAAATGCTAAATTATTGTGGCTAAAAAAATCCGAAAAATGGTCTAATCAAAACGATACTGTTCTTTCTGCATCAACAAATAGAATAACCTAGCTAATTGTTTTTAGAACCTATTATTTTGATCCAATCATTGTTGCGTGAAAAAATCAGGTTTGATTTTTCAGAGGCATGTAAATAATCTGTCTATAGCAAAGGCCATAAGGGTTCAATGTTTTATTATTATTAATTAAAAAAACCTTACATAAAAATAAGTTTTCTAAGAAGATTAAAGAGCCATATTGAACTCAGGACCAGCAGAAATTAATCCCTATTATAGTTAAAACTAAAAAAGACCAGAAATTACTGTTAAAGAATAAACAAAACCCTGAACGAACAGAAATTAAAATTAACTATCTTACAAACATATCAATAACCGGTGCAAACATAAATAAATGAATAAATCTTATATAGCTTCAATATTTTTATTATTTTCCCCCCAGAGCAGCTTTATATGCAAGGGTTAAAAATATCATTTTGTTAAAAATAGTTGAAAGGTTAAGTAACAAAACTCTGGCGTCGACAAAACCCCCCAGGACCCGAGGGCAGGAAGAGATTTATGATAGACCGGTTATAGATGGCAGCACACCCGCTCAGACACACACTCAGAGTGAGAGAGACATGCAAAAAGTTCGGTTAATTCAGGTTCACTTAGAGTGGGGCCGCTCTAAGTGAGCCTGAATCAACCTGACAGTTTCGATATTTTTCTCGTTATTAATGGGTGTCTGAGCTGATGTGATGCCATCTACAACCGGTCTAAGTTAAATTCAATGAAACGATGCCTGAAGTCAAAATAAATACAACTTGTATTTCATGAATGTTATTTGATGTATCCGATGAGTTTGTTACTTACTTACAATTTCTTCATAATTTATTGAGTGAAATTTCTGTATTTTGTATACACGAGTTGAATTCAAGAAAGATTTTTTACTTACTTACTTACAATTCTTTCCAAATTTCTTGAACGAAATTTCCGTATTGTGAACCCAAGAGGTGAATTCAAGAAAAAGTTTGTTACTTACCTACCTTTTTTTTATAATTTCTTGAATTAAAAGTCTGCATTGTGTATCCAAAAGGAGAATTCAAGCAATAAGATGTTACTTACCTGCAATTTTTTCATAATTTCTTGAATGAAATTTACATATTGTGTATCCAAGAGGTGTATTCAAGAAAGAGTTTTTTACTTACGTACAATTTTTTTATAATTTCTTGAATGAAATATCTGTATTATGTAAGCAGGTGGAGAATTCAAGAAAGAGTTTGCTACTAACTTACAATTTTTTCATAATTTCTTGAGTGAAATTGTTGTATTGTCTGTCCAGGAAGCGGGTTCAAGAAAGTTTGTTTGCATTTTTTTCATAATTTCCTGAATTAAATTTATATATTGTGCATGCAAACGACGAATTCAAGAAAGAGTTTGTTACTTATTTAGAATTTTGTCATAATTTCTTGAATGAAATGTCTTTTTGTTTATCCAAGAGGCGAATTCAAGAAACAATTGGTTACTTACTATCCTACAATTTTTTCATAATTTCTTAAATGAAGTTTCTGCATTGTGTATCCAAGAGGTGACTTCAAGAAAGAGTTTGTTACTTACTTACAATTTTTTTTGCAATTTATTGAATGAAATTTCCGTATTGTATATCCAAGAGGGGAAAACAATAAAGAGTTTGTTAGTTACTTTCGATTTTTTCATAATTTCTTGAATGAACTGTCTGTATTGTGTATCCAAGAGGTGAAATCAAGAAAGAGTTTTTTACTTACTTACAAATATTTTCATAATTTCTTGAATGAAATGTCTTTTTTGTTTATTCAGCAGACGAATTTAAGAAAGATACTTACTTAAAAATTTTTTCATAATTTCTTAAATGAAATTTCTGCATTGTGTATCCAAGAGGTGACTTCAAGAAAGAGTTTGTTACTTACTTACAATTTTTTTTTTTCATAATTTTCTGAATTAAATTTCTGTATTGTGCAACCAAACGGTGAATTCAAGAAAGAGTTTGTTACTTACTTAGAATTTTGTCATAATTTCTTGAATGAAATGTCTTTTTTGTTTATCCAGGCGGTGAATTCGAGGAAGAATTTGTTACTTACTTACTTACGATTTTTTCATAATTTCTTAAATGAAGTTTCTGCATTGTGTATCCAAGAGGTGACTTCAAGAAAGAGTTTGCTACTTACTTGTGATTTTTTCATAATTTCCTGAATGAGATATCTCTACTGTGTATGCAAGAGGAGAAAACAATAAAGGGTTTGTTACCTACTTGTAATTTTTTCATAATTTCTTGAATGAAATATCTGTATTGTGTATCCAAGAGGTGAAATCAATAAGGAGTTTGTTACTTACTTACAAATATTTTCATAATTTCTTGACTGAAATTTTCGTATTGTGTATCCACGAGGGGACTTCCACAAATAGATTGTTACTTACTTAGAATTTTTTAATAATTTCTTGAATGAAATTTCTACATCTTGTATCGAAGACGTGAAAACAATAAAGAGTTTTTTACTTACTTACAATTTTTTCATAAATTCTTGAATGAAATGTCTTTTTGTTTATCCAGGAGGCGAATTCAAGAATGAATTTGCTACTTAGTACAATTTTTTCATAATTTCTGAAATGAAATTTCTGCATTGTGTATCCAAGAGGTGACTTCAAGAAAGAGTTTGTTACTTACTTACAAATATTTTCATAATTTCTTGAATGAAATTTCCGTATTCTGTATCCAAGAGGGGACTTCAAGAAAGAGATTTTTACTTACTTAGAATTTTTCATAATTTCTTGAATGAAATTTCTCTATTGTGCATGCAAACGGCGAATTCAAGAAAGAGTTTGTTACTTACTTAGAATTTTTTCATAATTTCCTGAATGAAATATCTGTACTGTGTATCCAAGAGGGGAAATCAAGAAAGAGTTTGTTGCCTACTTGCCATTTTTTCATAATTTCTTCAATGAAATATCTATATTGTGTATCGAAGAGGTGAAATCAATAAAGAGTTTGTTACTTACTTACAAATATTTTCATAATTTCTTGAATGAAATTTCCGTACGGTGTATCCAAGAGGGGACTTCAAGAAAGAGATTGTTACTTACTTAGAATTTTTTCATAATTTCTTGAATGAAATTTCTGTATTGTGCATTCAAACGGTGAATTCAAGAAAGAGTTTGTTACTTAAATAGAATTTTGCCATAGTTTCGTGAATAATATGTCTTTTTTTGTTTATCCAGGAAGCGAATTCAAGAAAGAATTTGCTACTTACTTGCGATTTTTTTCATATTTTCTTGAATAAAATATCTGTATTGTGTATCCAAAAGGTGAATTCAAGAAAGAGTTTGTTGCTTACTTACAATTTTGCATAGTTTCTTGAAAGAAATTTCTGCATCGTGCATCCAAGAGCTGAAAACAATAAAGAATTTGCTACTTACTTACAATTTTTTCATAATTTCTTAAATGAAGTTTCTGCATTGTGTATCAAAGAGGTGACTTCAAGAAAAAGTTTGCTTTTTACTTACAATTTTATTTTTTATAATTTCCTTAATTAAATTTCCGTATTGTGTATCCAAGAGGTGAATTCAAGAAAGAGTTTGTTACTTACTTACAAATTTGAGTGCAATCATCTCTGGAGATCTCAATCTTGCATATCCACCAGCATATGAGTTGAATTTTTTGGTACTCCAAAGAAATTTAATTCCTTACTGTTATGACAATGCACGCATACGGTTCCGATAGTGCTACCACTTGTGCTTATTTCATAGTTTAAATACTTCGCCTTGTCAGCATTCAATATTACAATAACACTATCATGTGAACACACTTTCTTAGAATGGTCCATCTTTACTTTTTTAAAGATACGACTTATGTGTTTATGCTTCCACTGCATAAAAATACTGATTTAATACATGCAATAAACTAGGTAGTGTCGATAACCCACCATAAAGTACTAGTGGGAAAGCCGCATCGTGTCTCTGAGCAAGCATAGAGTACAATTGTTATAGTCATAAGTATATTTCATGTCATTTTAAGATAAGTAAAAAAAGTTGAAAAAATATAACATGTTAAACAAAATAATAAAAAAAAGTTAAAAAAAACTTCAAAAAATTTTTTCAAAAAAATGGGGGGAGGGGGTCCAAAAAGTTAGGGTGAGGGGCCCCTTGTAGGTTGGAGGTATGGGACCTTAGGAGGTTGAGGTCCTTGGTGTCATTGGTGCTTATGATCCATGATACTTCAGACCTATAATCACCTGACTACTTGATTTGCAAGCATTTTTAAGGGGTTGTTCTGAATTTCATTTTTAAAATTCTTTTCTTGACATCTAAATCTCTATTAGTATTAGCTTTTTAGTATACTATAACGTTAGACCCTATTTTAAATTGACAACACTGTTCAAACAGCACTAGTGTATTATACAGAACACATTGAAGAAGCAAAGCTAGGTCAAGTCACAAGGTCACTCTATCATAGTTAACCATTTTCATAGATTGGTGTTGTTCCAAATTTATAACAAATTGCCTGAGTTAACAAGCCCTTCGGGGTTACCTTACCTGATAATCAGTTTATCCCTTTTTTACCACCTTCATACGGTCCGATCACTAATTAGGATCATTTACACCCCTATTATTCAATCAACAATTAATATCGTTTACACAGTCCAATTTGCAAATGCTATACCCTTTTTTGCAAATAGAGTTATTTTTTTGGTAAATGAGTTAACACCATATACCAGTCAATTCTAGACAAGATGCTAGGTACCTTCAGCCTAGAGGTTATTAGTGTCTGACAATTTTTGAGTCAGAAACATGCGCGGCTTGGATGTATCTTTAGTAAAAAACATTATTTATACAAAGAACATGATTTTCTTACCCTATGACTGAAACCAGTATTTTTTTCAGAAGGCGCAATAAACATTTTGAATACGTAATGTGACGATCAAAAGTTTTGGCTTAGAAATTTGTGTCTAAACCAGTCTGATTGTATTACACAATCTCGTCCCTAGTTCCAAATATAACATGTTTTATCAAGCTCCAATAGTGTAAATCCACTCATTTTCTTTACTAATATCGTCTCAAATAAACTATTCAATTCTCTTACTAATATGAACTACAATGAAAATCACCTCTTTTATTTGAATCCAATTACTATTCACGTTATTGCATATGGAGTAGCCTCCGATCTCTCTCTGATTGGGCCTAAAAATGGGTGTTCCCTCAGAAACCAGTCTGGTTGCATTACACAATCTCGTCCCTAGTTCCAAATATAACATGTTTGATCACTTTATACAGTGTGCTAGTCAAACTGCACTGTATATTCATGCCCCAGGCTTGTTGTCAAGAAAACACACTGTATATTCATGTATTCGTAAAAGTAATTGATAGCTCACTACTTACACCAGGGGCAGATCCAGGATTTTCTTAGGGGGTGGGGGGGCACAAAATAGGTTGATCCGATAAACTTGCGTTAGGAGAAAGTTTAATTAACGCACTCTTGCGTTAATTAAGTAAATTAAACTACTTTAGACTACGTTAAGGGGGGGGGCAACCCCCTCTCCCCTCCCCTGGATCCGTCACTGCCTTACACTCTCTGTTTCTTCCCTTGTTAGGGAGGAGAGCAGATGCCTAATAGGGGTGTGTTAATACCAAAACATTCTAACTCTCATTGGGCCTTCAGGTATAAACAGAATTAGTTCAAAGGAAGGGGTGGGGTGTGCTAGTTAATACCTCTTGATTCTCGCGAGTATTTCTGGTCTAGGCTGTTTTTATGAAAGAAAAATAGGGAGATTTTACCATGGGTGATTTTCCTGGGGAAACTTCTGGGGGAGGGGGAGTTTAAAAACCTGTGTTACTGCTAAACTAAACGTTTTCACTATTTATGCTTCATTTTCTTAAATACTGATTTTTGATTCTTATTGATTTCTTTGGACTAATTTACGGCGTATTTGACTACGATTTGAATGTAAAAACAATACAGTGATTTTTGATATTTATTCAAGAATTTCGTTTAAAATACGAAATAAAGAGCGTTTCAATGACAAATTCTTACCTTACATCCAGTTTGGATCCGATTTATTGATTTTACTTATGTGTGAACTCTGAGAAATCAAGAAAGGTTAAGACACACGGTATAGGCTATATATGATTTTTTTGTTCTTTTTATTCTTTTGTTAGGGAGGAGGGCAGATAACTACTAGGTGTTTGTTAATACCAAAACATTCTAACTATCATTGATATTCAGGCATATACAGCATTATTTCGAAGAAAGGGGTGGGGGTGGCTGTAAAGATCTACTCTACATCTACATCAATTAATTCCGAATGTAAATTCTGTACTAAAAACATAAATTTATTTCTTTTCAACATCATCATATTCTTTTTTTTTAATCATTTTCAGTATTTTTTCATTTTTTATTTTTCGGTCGAATAGTATAAACGTAAAATCTGAATGCACATGTTGGGCATTCCAGTCAGCAGACGTAAAAAAAGAAATCTAATAATGGGTCTTAATTCAAAATGTAAAGTGGGTAACCAGGCTTAATAAAAAAAATGACCGGTCTTAGTTAGAAATTGAAACTCTTACTACTACTAGTGCCAGTAGGGAGCCAGGTATTACTCCTGACGGGACATAATTTATGCATGGTTTATTGATCCACTAACGGGTCAATGACACCTCTTTCTAGGTCAATCAAGGGGATGTTTCTAAGTGCATTGATCGATTCTAACGGGACAGGATCACGTGTCTCTTTCTAAGCCAATTGGGGGATGTGTCTAAGCCTAATGGATACAAACGGGAGTGAGCCTATAATTCCACTGATGTTACATAATTTATTCTAAGTGTATTGATCCACTAGAGGGGACAGGATTTCTGAGAAATTGATTACATAATCTCACAGGGAATTTCGATCCGCTAACGGGACCGGACTGCAGTGAATATAAGTAAAGGATTTTTCCTATAGTTGTGATTAGTGTGTGAATAGAATTCAAGGAGTGAAAACAGTTTGACTTTACTCATTAGGGTATATTTGTAATAATTAGTGGAATGTTTACACTATTAGAAGTTGATAGTGGAGTTGGTAGCAATAACACAAGAGCACCAAACATTGCGGTGGAAATCACGAGAGGATCACGGCTTTGACCGGAATGGGATGAAGTATATGCAAGACATGTAATATCATTGAGCAAATTTAAAATGGAGGATCAATTATGCTTCGCTGCAAAAGTTGATATAACGCATGTGAATAGACTTCAAAGTGCTTTAAGTGCAATAGTGAAGCATATCGAAGACAATAAGCTATGTCGCTAAATGTAGATGTGTAATATTATTCTTGTAATTATACAATAAAATTGTTTCGAAATCGAAAATGTCCCTTTCTTTTTGTTAGAATATTCTTGAAGTAGAACGAATCATAGTCAGTCTAGAGTCAGCAGTGAGAGTGATAGGATTAAAAAATGAATAAATTTGAGAAAGAGAAAATTAGATCAAATCTTATGATTATGGAAAAATATTTGATTCTGGATGACGATTTTCTCGAGTTATCCCTTCAACGGAAGATATTCTCACAGGGGACACTTGACAATATAATGAAAACTGATTCTCCCCCATTGAACTATTGTATGAAGCTTTTACGATGTGACTTAAATGCTTATACTCAATTTATTGATATATTAATTGAAACACAGCAGAGTAATATCGTGGATATACTTTTGAAAACATTGCCATAGATTCAATGTAGATGACTCCCCCTTCGAAAGAGGTAGCGTCACAGAGTTACGCCTCTCCCATTTCCCCCTCTGAATTTATCGAACGAGGATCAGTTTCTTTTTAGCTGTGAGAGAGTTGACACAAAAAAAAATTATCTATACATGTCCACTATGCATGTACACTCTTGGCAATTGGTCATCATGTGAGAATTGTACAATTATTGATGACTATAATGAAAAGTGCAAATTATGCAATCCTTGTTAATTACATAGAGGATATGCAGTAAAAATTAAAGGATGTAATTAATGTCTTGAAGAGATTTGTGACTCTTACCCAAGAGGACATCTATGCGCCAATTGCCACTATGACAAATGTGACCAGTGGGAGAATACTTACCCCGGTATGATTGGACAGAACTTCAAACGTGATTTGAGTTTATGTCTACGAGATTGGTATCGTCGTGGATTTAAATTATTTTGGGAGGAAGAATATGGTCTACGATTCAACTTTTAGGGTAACAAGAAAATTTGTTTTCTACGTCATCGTTGTGACGGCACTGCCTATTATGAATATAAACCTAGTGAATTTTATTTGGCAGTTACCGAATGTGATTCACCATTTGAAAACACTGTATGTGATATTGCTTCAAATAGAGAGATTGAAACACGTGAATTTCACAATATGAATATACATAGTATTATTGACTATTCAAAGAGATATGACAAGAGTGAAGCTATACTATAATGTGGAAAACGTGACCCTAACTTTACAGCAAATCAAGATCCATATACAGAGAATTTAAATGACCATCCGGCATTAGTTATTCACGACAGTTGCCTATACCTCGAAGAAGAAGAAATCTAAAGTGAAGAATGAAGACTTTGATACATACATTTTTCTTTATTAATAAACAAATTCACATAGATTTTTATAGAACTTTACTCGTAGGGCACTAAAATCAATATTATACAGGTCTGAGAGGATATTTTCCACCATAAAGTTATTCAGACGTGGATTGTCTACATAAATGTTGAGAAACTGCTTGTAAGTATAGCCGCGACATCTGAACCCAAAATATAGTAGGGTATGGAAACCACAACTTTTAGTCGTCAGATCCTGCACTCTTTTCCGATTTTGAATGATAGTTTTCCTCCTGTGAAGAGTATACTTTTTGATGTTTTTACTGTAGTAGGCTTAGGTTAGACTATCAGAATCAAAAAATGGAAGTGTCTTCGTTTTCTCAAGGACGCACAATCACCGACCGGTAATTACAGTTAATGAACTGCTAGTAACGTTAATTAGGATATATTTTACGCTTTAAATGTTTCCAAGGAAGTCCGAAGGCAGACAATAGGATCTGTATTTGGACATGTAGAGGTCCATATTAAATACATTGATTATTTGACTGGTGTTCATGGTGCCAAGTCTAGTAGAACACTGCCTTCGGGAGGTATTTCCCAATTAGTTTCCAATTGACTTAGCGAGATTAGTGCAATACTCTCAGCTAATGCGTCGGCAAATTTACATTCTAAACGCACACTCCCCGTTCGTGCTATACGCATATCCTGGGTGCCAGACAAATCCAATACAATGATACCATGTGTTTTAGCAAACATTTCTTCGGTTATACCATTTTCAAATAGTTGTGAATCATGATCTAGGGTTTGAATGTTCAACTCATACAATCTCTTATAGGATTTATCAAAAGATAGATTCTAGAGTTGCATGCTACTAACTTTACAAACAAGGGATGAAAGCCCAAATATTTCAAATTTATGTGGGTATCCAGTCCACGATACTATTGCACTAGAACTTTTTACAAATGCCGAGGCCAGTTTTGACGGAATTTCGCCATTGATAAGGGATGAGTCGGTGAAGCTGCGTGAGCCTGTGGCAATATGACGTTGATTGGTGATTGAATGAGGAACAAGTAGTTTAATATTATTTCCACTGGCTCTAAGTTTTTCCACTGCCAAAGCAACAGATCTCATAACCTGCTTTTCACGTACATGTAGTATTGCCGAGGTGAGGGAGAGAGTTACATCTGGATTGGCAGGAAGTTCCTTTCGTAAAATGAAATTGGATGGAGCAGGCGTCAATTTTATATCCACTTTAATAATGGGTGGTAGCCATTGGGGTATATTAAATATTTCATGATATATTTTTCCAACTAGATGTAATTCACTAGTTTTAGCATTTTTAAGTGCATCTGTACTATCAGTATTAGTAATATATTCATATCCATTGGAGATGCCTCTCAATTCCTTGTATGACTTGGGTGTCATTAGCATGAATTGTATATAGCTTGTATAATTCAGAGATTGTTGCTTGTGCTCACCAGTGCGCCATTTATGTAGACACTGATTTGACGAAATAAATTATGTAATATACAATTTTCATAGGATATTTCGTCGACAAGAATTGGCAATGTATTATCGGATTTCAGGACTTTCATTTGTAAATCTATAAATGTTGAAGACATAAATGACGTTGAAGACATGATGTCCATAAAGTAGTTTTCATTGGAATAAATTTGAAAGTGGATATTATCGGAGAGGGGTTGTTGTGAATCAAATTATTCATAGTATCTATGCTTTACACTGACGTCAACATTTTCTGATTTGAAGAGACTTGATGAGGAGATGATTGAATGTTAGGAATCCTTATACAGTTGATATGAAATTTTAGAAAAATAATTCTATTTTCGACCTAACAATTCTCTTCCTGGGGCTTAATCTTCTTCTATTGTTTACTTTACGTGTCGTCTTTTTCCTTCTTTTCTTTGACAGGAGTAAGGTCTTTTGTTTCTGACCTGAGTAGAGACTGATGAGTGGCGCACTTTTTCTTGACCTTTTTAAACCTTTTCCATTTTGTTGAGATTTCAATTTTTCACCAAGGGTTCGCGCACTGGACCTAAAATTTTCCAAAGCACTTTTTTTAAATCCTTGCCAGAGCCCCTATCGTATAGTGTAGAGGGTGCAAAATCTGTCGCAGCCGGTACAATATATTTTCTAGCCAAGGGTAGTGCAGAGCGAAACAGCTTAGCAAACCAACTGCCAAGACCATAGCCAGACATTGACAAGCGGCTCTTGTAATAGTACATTCCATTGTCCTGTTGTCTTGGGCCAAGAGTATTAACATGGCAGTCAATATCAGGACAAATGAATACCACTTTTCCATTACACATATTGTTCTTGATCGATGGGTCGAAAATGGCATGTAATGAAAGCCAAACCTTTTGATATTGCTTGGGGACTACCTAATTCAGTCCTTAGTGTTCACTGACAGAGTTCCAAATAGAAAGTGTTTACGGGGATATACTGAAGATGCTTTATATTGTAATGGTGAATATGTTCTTGATTGGTTTTTCGTTCAAGAACTTGTAGGAGGGGAAAATTGCTATTGCCAACCCGGGATGTTTCCACAAAGGATGCGTAGAGAAATATACAAGTGTTAGTTGGAGAAGGCAGGCGGGTAGTCAGCAAAAATAAAACTAGTGTTTCAGCACTTTTACCATTGATTATATTGAGCTTAAAGCCAAGAACATCTTTTAGATTATCATTGAGAATAACCTTTTCATCGGCAATGGGTGAACTAATGTAGATCTTGCCCTCTTCCTTTGAATAGTTAAAATGAAAGGCTCCTTTTTTACGAGCGGAAATTCTTTTATTGATAGAACGACATAAATCATTCATACAGGTGAGTTCTTCGTAGGGTAATTCAATATATGGATAATTCATCCAATTGATCTTTTGAATTTGTTCTTGATCACTTGGGGGTGTTGGCCAATCATAGGGTCTAATTTTTATATCATATTTGAGATTTTTTCTCAGGATATCATATGAATCTTTGAGAATACAGTCGACAAGAGCCACTTCATACGTGCCGTCGAATTTTACGGTGGGAGAGAGTGTCGTCCGAAAATCACTCGTTCTATTCAAATCATTGTAGAGAGGATCGGAAACATTGGACATGAAAGTCACATAGAAATCATTGGTCATTGTTAATGTCTTCAACACTGACCGAAGAATCAAAATCAGAGTTATATCCTAGCCAGCAAACAAGCAACTGTCTGTTGCCCCTGCGAGTACGTCTCTGTAATATCTTTTCAATTTGATTAATTTCACTAGTGTTTCTAACTTTTTGTAGTTCTTATTCATAAAAACCGCTGAAAATCTCATCATCTTTGGTGTCTCTCAGTCGATATGTCGTGGGTTCAGTGTCTAGGATTTTGGACACTTTAAAAAGTTCAGTGCTCCATAAATAATTCTCCTTTTCAAAAATATTGGTGATTCGATTAATTCGAACAGTGTCACCAACATTGAATTTCTTCTTTTTCTTCTCATTACTACTACCACTGTAATATTGTTTAAGAAAAGCATCAAATGTATTTTCACTGCAATGAACTTCCCGAGGGCTAACATTGGACAGTGATCGTTGTGGTCGTTGGTGTCCGTAGATCGATGTGGTCGTGAATTTGCATGATTTTATCTAAATCATGAATAAAAGCAGCAGTATTTTTCAGTGTACAATATCTTGAAATTAATAGACGAATCTTTCTTATCAATCGTTCAGCCAATGCAGCCTTCATTGGACTGTGACTATGATAAAGGTTTGTTTTATACTTCAATAGAACCTTTTGCACATGAGGATTAACAAATTCGCTACCACAATCCGATTGAATTTTTCTATAGTAATCCTGTTCAAGAATACTTTCTAAAGCTTGAGCAACTTCAACACCTCTCTTTGATCGCAATGGAATGGCATAGGCATAGCAACTAAAGACACTGATTGCCACTAGAATATATTTGTAGGATGTTTTGCAACGTCGTTGAATCGTGTCTAAAGTCAAAAGATCACTTTGCATTATATGCAGAGAGAAAAAGGCATTAGTTTGTCGATATTGTTTGCCACGAAGCCTACGATTCCGATGCAATATGTAACTCGATTCATTTTATAGATACTCTTTTGCTTTTTTTAAAGTGCTACCATCTATGTCAGAGGCAACTTTAGAAAACGTTGTGGGGGAACTTAAACTTCCCACTTCACCAATATTTTCATAGACATGTTTTAAAACTTCATCCATTTTGAACGCAAACACGTAGTGTAATGTCCACTCCCCTTTTGCACACTGGAGGGTGAATCAATCCGTCTTCACTTTTGTCTAGCAGCCACCGTTGTTGGTGTTATAAAATCATTGCTGTTGCTGCTGCTAGTATTTTCCAATATTGAATCTTCTTCTTTTTTAAATGGTGTTGGCGTTGTTGGAGGACTATATTTTCTTAATTTTTTTAGAATTTGCTTATTGCCAATAAGACTTTTGGGGAAGTTTGATGCATTTAGAAAGGTTTATAGATTATTGTCAAATGATAAAAGTTCTGTACGTTTCGTAATCAGATCACAAATTAAATCAACTAGATTATAACTTTTTCTCTGAATTAAAATTCATTTCCCTGTACTATCGACTTGAACATGATGATGACCAGCACCACCACTTTCCAACATGAGATATGTTAATACTCTTTTACACTGTTCTCGATAGGTCACTGGCAATAGGTTTCCAATTGATGTCATTATGGAATTCAATTCCTTCTCCTTTCATTGTGCTGCTGCTGCATAATCTTAAGGAGATGTTTCCTGTTTAGGGCGATCTGTGACGTAGGCGGGTCTCTCAGGATACGGTCTATGTTTGTCCACACGTCGCAATGCATCTTGAAGTAAAACTAGATTTTTATCATCGGCAATATTTTCATCATTAATTAATTTGCTTAGATTGTCTTCAAAATGTTCCACGGGTGAGAGAACAAGTTCAAATGACGTCAATTTATAGGGTTTAGCCATCTAGAGAAAACTGTTTACAAGTCTTGCAACTATTGGTAGTAAAAGTGTAAAAAAGCTACCGCCCGTTTGAAGAAGACGTTTTCATTTAAAATTTTTCCTTTGTTTTTGCAAGCCAAGGCACGTACAGTGGAACAATGTTGCTTTATCTGGAGTCTAAAACCTTCTGACAAGTCTACATTGCCCTCAGTTAAATTTAAACAAAGTTTGGATATTAGATTCATGAAATCATTGTCAACACCATGCATGAGTATGGCCTTCCTGAGTGGAGGTTTGGAAGTGCCTAAAACGGAAAATACATGGCGTTGTTCATGCAGTTTCTTTAGTGTCAAGATGGCAACTAATAGCCTTTTCTACTGTTCACTGGAAGATATACAGTAATTGCTTTGTCGAAAATATCTACGACTACACGTAGTTCCTTGGGTGTATTCTGATTAAGATCTAGCAAAATGTACCCGTAGGGCTTATTTGTTGCCTGAGTGTACGCTGACAGCAGAAATTTGGGAGCACCTGGATATATTTGCTTATTGAGAGTTATTAGCGAGCTAGAATCACGAACAACTCGGTAGATAATGTAGATGGTGCAATTCAAAGCAAGGGTTCTCATGCATTTGGTCTGATGAAACAGATTGTGTAGAACTAGGGTTATGGAAATATGTTCATGATGAGATAGAACGGTGAACAGCTGTAACATTTCCTGTGAGAACTGTTCAATTGATTCATCCAAATCATCAATAATCAGCCATGAGTTTGGTTCAATACTATTGAAAACATCAAGTAACCGTATGAATTGCTTTGGCATGGATATGGCGATTGCTTTTATTTGATCGTAGGACTCCTGCCAAATAGTATAGCAATAATAAATTTTCTTTGGTTTTTCAACAAACATTTTATTACAATTTTTAATTATTTTAGCTAAAAGCGTCGTTTTCCCCGACATTGATGGACCACACAGAAATGATCTGAATGGTGTTTTAAATTGATACATACTGCTGTTGTTGCTACTGCTGTTGACAACAGCTGGACTACAACTAACTGTAAACCATACTTTTCCAATGAATAAATAATAATAATATTTTTCCCATAGATCTATCTAGTACAAGAAAAACAACAAAAACAATATTTCATTCATTTATTAACATCAACACTATTTGTTCAACAAGAACAATAGTACACACACACTATTTTTCAACAAGAACAATAGCAACAATAGCATTTATTAACAAAAACACTTCTGTGCAGCAAGAACAACAATATTTATTAACAATACAATTAGTGCACACACTATTTTTACAACAGCAATAGTACACACACATTTTGTACAACTTAAAATACGCAGCACGAATGGCATGAAGAACAACATTTTTTCACTTATTGACATAAAAACACTTTTGTACAACTAGGGTGAATATTTATTGTCAAAAGACACGAACTTAAAATAAGCAGCACGGATGGCTTGAAGAACAACATTTTTTCACTTATTGACAAAACTTAAAATAGCACACACTACTTGTACAACAACAACAACACTATTTTTCATCTATTGACATAAAACACGAACTTACAACAGAACAGTTTAACAAATTTCAATGAATTTAAAAGGATGAGAATACCCTCCACCCCCTCCACGGAGCCGCAGGCCGAAGACCCGCCACGGGCGGGAAACTTGGTCCAAAGGCCAACCACGGGTGGGACCCCCCAACCCCCGGAAACCATGCGGAGGGTGCAGGTTTGGAATTTGTATACAATAGTCGCTACTGCTGCTGCTGCTGCAGGTTAGGTTAGGTTGGGTTAGGTTGATTTAATTTATCCAGACCATCCTCGTTGCGATAGTCTACACACTCAACCCGGTCTGAAATTCAATATTGGCCATGGGGGAGTACATTTACACCGTTTTCAAGCACATAGACTTTGTCAGATATACATGACAAGGCATGTTTTTCAACTCTAAGAGTCTAGTTTTTATACTGCAGAGAGCAAATTGCAAGCACTTGTGCTCTTGGCACTAGACTACTTTCTACAGAGTTTCTGTAGACACTCATGTTGAAATTATTTGTTACAAAATGTGTAGGCACCCCTTTACACCCCTGTTTTACATCTTTGTCGTGGGTTTCTACAAAATAAACCTTAGGACCGGGGAACACCCCATTAGATATTAAATCGCCTCCCGTCTCTGATTTTAGCATTAGTAGCTGATTGAGGGCTTGACTTTTCACCAACGCGGGGTAGAGGGATACATTCCAGTTAGTGAAATCCATACGCGAGCTGATGTGTTCCCCATTTTCTAAATCATTTAATAAATCCCCGGTTTTAACTTTTAATAGCAGAGAATCTGTATCCCCATAATAAACTTGAACCTCCCACTCCCTTGGCCATTGTACCTTGCACACAGTGTAAAAAAAATTTTGGTTCAATACTATTGAAAACATCAAGTAACCGTATGAATTGTTTTGGTATGGATGTGGCAATAGCTTTTATTTGATCGTAGGACTCTTGCCAAATACTATAGCAATAATAAATTTTCTTTGGTTTTTCAACAAACATTTTATTGCAATTTTTAATTATTTTAGCTAAAAGTGTCGTTTTCCCCGACATTGATGGACCACACAGAAATGATCTGAATGGTGTTTTAAATTGATACATACTGCTGTTGTTGCTACTGCTGTTGACAACAGTTGGACTACAACTAACTGTAAACCTTACTTTTCCAATGAATAAATAATAACAATAATTTTCCCATAGATCTATCTAGTACAAGAACAATAACAAAAACAATACTTCATTCATTTATTAACATCAACACTATTTGTTCAACAAGAACAGTAGTACACACACATTATTTGTTCAACAAGAACAATAGCAACAATAGCATTTATTAACAAAAACACTTCTGTACAGCAAGAACAACAATATTTATTAACAATACAATTAGTACACACACTATTTGTACAACAGCAATAATACACAGACATTTTGTAGAACTTAAAATACGCAGCACGAATGGCATGAAGAACAAGATTTTTTCACTTATTGACATAAAAACACTTTTTGTACAACTAGGGTGAATATTTATTGTCAAAAGACACGAACTTAAAATAAGCAGCATGAATGGCTTGAAGAACAACATTTTTTCCCTTATTGACAAAACTTAAAATAGCACACACTATTTGTACAACAACAACAACACTATTTTTCATCTACTGATATAAAACACGAACTTACAACAGCACAGTTGAAGAAATTTCAATGAATTTAAAAGGATGAGAATACACTCCACCCCCTTCGCGGAGCCGCGGGCCGAAGGCCCGCCACGGGCGGGAGCCGCGGTCCGAAGACCGACCACGGGCGGGACCTCCCCAACCCCCGGGGAACATGCGGAGGGTGCGGGTTTGGAATTTGTATGCAATAGTCACTACTGCTGCTGCTGCTGCTGCAGGTTAGGTTAGGTTGGGTTAGGTTAATTTAATTTATCCAGACCGAATTGG
The DNA here is from genome assembly GCF_049724085.1 of Artemia sp. Qi Xiang Cuo. Taxonomy (NCBI): domain Eukaryota; kingdom Metazoa; phylum Arthropoda; class Branchiopoda; order Anostraca; family Artemiidae; genus Artemia; species Artemia sp. Qi Xiang Cuo. The sequence goes on from NC_142796.1 coordinate 30,829,471, forward strand.
TGGCGATAGTCTACACATTCAACCCGGTCTGAAATTCGATAGTGACCGTGGGGGAGTACATTTACACCATTCTCGAGCACAAAGACTTTGTCAGATATACATGACAAGGCATGTTTTTCAACTCTAAGAGTATAGTTTTTATGCTGCAGAGACTAAATTGCACGCACTTGTGCTCTTGGCACTAGACAACTCTCTACACAGTTTCTGTAGACACTCATGTTGAAATTGTTTTGTACAAAATGTGTACCCCTTTACACGCCTGTTTTACATCTTTGTCGTGGGTTTCTACACAATAAACCATAGGACCGGGGAACACCCCATTAGATATTAAATCGCCTCCCGTCTCTGATTTTAGCATTAGTAGCTGATTGAGGGCTTGACGTTTTACCAACGCTGGGTAGAGGGATACATTCCAGTTAGTGAAATCCATCCGCGAGCTGATGTGTTCCTCATTTTCTAAATCATTTAATAAATCCCCGGTTTTAACCTTTAACAGCAGAGAATCTGTATCCCCATAATAAACTTGACCATCCCCCTCCCTTGGCCATTGTACCTTGCACACATTTTAAAAAACGACAACATGAGCTTTTTGGAAATTTCAAGCACTGAATTACCTCCCGTTATATTCTTGTTCAGCACCACATTTCTCTTTTTCCTGTGTAGAAGAACCATATTCGCCTCTACACTCGTGAATATTGTAAAATTAGGGTTGGAAATAATTCGTACACATTTTAAGGGCAGGTTATGACGTCACAACGGGATCTGTTTCGTTCGCTTTCACACATTTTGCCAAACGCTGAATTTAAATAGAGCTTGCACATTTCCTTTTCAACTTTAATTTTTGCCTGAGAGCGTTTACCGACAAAGGTGTCGATAAACTTCTTCAAATAGAGTTTTTGACTGAATTGCAGGACCTTATGTATTTTTGTGATCTTGAAACCATTGTTCACCATCCAGCGCAAAAGCACATGGTGAACAACAATATTCTGTTTAGGGTCTAAATCTGCAATCAGTTTCTGCTTGGAGGGGGTCCAGTGCATCCTCATATCATCAACCAATGATTGATTGTATGGGTTCATCCAGTCCTTTGTCACTGGTCGATTGATACAGGGGAATACAAAATCTTTGACATAATCATGAAGCTCCATTGGTATGTGCCCGTCAATTTCAAAGAACCATCCTTGTGGCTCATTGTCCTCGACGGTGTGAATGTTGGGGATCTCACAAGATTTCTCAAGCCATTTATAGTTTTCACATGGCAAAGAGTAGTGAGATATTGCCGACGGGTACAATGGGCTCATGTCAAGGAAAATTGCATTTGACTTTACAACAGTGTCTTGTTCACTTGGAACTGTTGTTAAAACGCGGTCTCCATGAAAAAAATAACCCCCCATCATTGATCTTTCTACAGAAAGGTGATGATCCGCATCAGTGAACAACCTTATTTCTTCCCTACTAATTTTTAAAATGAAGTCCATCACCATATAAGGTGTTGAAAAATAGTAGCCCAAATCTAGTCAAAACTCTGAATAAATTTGGTCTTTGTTTTTACAGACAATATCTAACAGAGTTAAAATGTCACTGGCCAAGTATAGTCTACAATAATCTCACCCAATTTTACAATTACCCTTATCCCAGACCCTATTGACAAATTCATATTCCTCGGCAGTGCATTCACTGTTGGTAAGTGAATTATAGAAAGCTTCAATTGGAGGTAGTTTCTCCTCACTTAACCAAACACCAGAACAGTAATAGTCGTATGCATATATGCCCTTACAGGTAAGTAGGTCATACATTTCACTGTCTGGAAAGCGCTGTTTAAGCAGAGAAAAACTATCAAAATTGTCACTTTTCTGCACTTGAATCAATTGACTAATAGCCTTGGTGAAAAAACTAAATGAATCTAAAAACCTGATTTTATTCCAACACGTATGCCTGTTATTAACTACCTGCCATTTCAACTCGAGAAACACCAGCTTCTCAGCTGATTTGGGGATAATATTATAGATAAATGAATTGTTTATCTATGAACTATCTACTCCCCCTTCCTCCCTGTGCATACGTGCCAAAGCCGGTAAAATAAATTTTAAATCATAATTTGAAATGTAAATGAAAAACGGTATAAAAACTACTGACTTACATTCACATTGCACGATTGATGTGTTACACCACGAAAATTCCTACCCCATGATGATATTTCCTGCCACAAGTGATCGTGGTCTCTGATTTTCCCCTTTCCTCCTCTTTTCCTCCTAGTCCCTTCCCCTTAGTCCCCTCTTCAAAATCTCCCTTACAAAACCCAGCATATTTTTTGATTTTTAATCACTAGACGATCCATTGCGAACAACAACATTGGGTAATGGGTATTTTTCAAATGAGAAATAGCTCTATTTGCAGTGACAATTAATTTAGTCAGTGCCTTGATCATGCACTCATTCTCATCCAACGTCTCGACTATTTCTAACAACTGCATTGTTTTAGAGTTGTCTCTTTGTGCGTGGGCATAGGAAACCGCTATGGCTTGATGTTCTTTGATTCGATTCGGAAATCAATGATCGTTCATATCCGCTAGCCTAGCTTTACAATCCAAAGATATTTCATTAATTTGGAGGAGGGTATTTTGAAAATTTTTAAATCTTAAAATGGCCCTATCACCCGAAACTGTTTCCACTGATTGATAGCCATGCCGTCTACAATGCTTCATGGGATTCTGTAGCTTTAAATCACTACGAAATTGAGACAGGCATGTTGGACAGTGGAAACGAACATCCCCCCACCTCTTTTTACCCTCCCCCAAAAGTCTACTGATGTCTGTAATTGGGTTAAAATGTCCACTTGCATCGGGTTCACTAGGTGGTGTGTACAACAACCAAACCCAGTGCTTCACCAATTCCATTGACGGGCCCCTTACTGGGAACAACACCCCATTTTTATTAGAACGAATACACTCTTGAAATTCAGTTTCACACTGGATCACGGTAACGCTGATATTTAAATGGGCATTGGCCCGTTCGAAAATATCAATTAACCTTAGCGTTACTGGGAATTTTCCCTTTAAACAAGTGAAATCTACAGGGGGAAAATCGGACCCCACCCTCCCATGTACAGCCCAGTATTCTAAATCTGTCTTTGCAGCGTCACGTGCTAGAGGCTCGAAAGTTGACATGAGGAAAGCATACGTGAAAAATTTTTGACCTATTTCAAAACAGATTCATTGAACGCCCCGACAATCCTCTAAATCGGGATTATATTTTGAAACTGTACCCCTGTCCCTATGCCCACCTCTTAAAATAAAATGTTTTTAAATTTACAAATATTTACGCTTAAATTTTCAACAAATAAAACTACTGACCCACTCCCGTTCTTATTATAATTTTTGAGATGCGTAATAATGTGGTTTATCCATTGCATAAAAATTGTTTCATAATTTTCCAAATGAGGATAGACCATTAGCATCTCGGTGTGTACATAATGGTCATACACCTCGCTTTTGTCCTCATTTAAATAAAATATCTTTAAAACAATTGAAACCTTAATAGACTCCCTGCCCCCCCCCACAACTGAATCTTGTTTTCTAACAGTGCACGAATTTTTTCCACATATACATGGACAATGTCTATAGGATCAAATATAAAATTCCTCCCCATACAAGAATTAAAGGGATCCCCAAAGGTTGCAGTGAAGACAACTATTGTATTTAATATTGAATTTGTTTGATAGAATTCTGGAAGTATTGTAAATTGTGTATTGTTACCTTACCCCTCTTGTATATTATCATCATCACCCCCACTTTGTTCAATTATAGGGCTATGGGAATTTATCGGAGTCATTTCATTTGTTTGAACTGGAACTACGTTCATGTAATCTGAGGGGGAAGGGTTCTCTGTTAACTCATTGACAAAATCGCATAAAATTTGTAGTGAATTTGAACTTAGCAAAGGTAAGTCCGAATCGGAATTGGCTATACTGCCTTGCTTAACTGTGCCATTATCAACATTTAAATAATTACTTAATAAATAATCAATATTAAAGGTTATTTCAATGGATTTACCATGCCATTCGCTGATAGAAGATGTTTCAATGTCGCGAAATTCCATGGGCACGTCAATGAGTTTTACTTCTTCTTCTTCTTCTTCTTCAACTGATGAGGGGGAAGACATTGAATATGGAACCAATGCAATCTATAAAAGAAAATAGCTTATTTTCAAAGTGTCTAAAACCCCCTATTTTTAAAATTAGATTATTATTTATGTATTATTTAAAACACGCTTAGTAGTAGTAGCATTTGGTTAATTCACTACTCTAACTACTTTATATATCCTGAAAGTTCCAATTTCCACCTTAATATAAGATATTTACCATCTAAAACATGACATAGTAGGTTCTGATTTTGTTCAAACAAGCCCCCCAAAAAATTTCACATTAATGTTCTCGATCTGCCTTGGAAAAAACCGGGGTCTTTAATTGATAGCCTATCCCTTTCAGGTCATCTCCTGTCATGATACACAACCCATTCTGATAGATAGTTGTTTTTTTAAGAAATATGCAGAAGCAAGATTAACCTTTCGTTTATATCGCAATAGAAATTAGCTAACCTTACTATGGGAAATCAGCTATCGGAATATAGTGCCTTTTTTTGGCTTCGCTAACCTATATCAAGAGAATTTAGCAGGGTGAATGCATGCACTTGGCATGATTCATGTAGATTAAATAGCAATATATTTCCTTTGGGAGAAAAAATCTTTAGCGAAAACTGTCTTTTAATATCTCTGACACGCTTTTACTGTGTTGAATTTTGACGAAAAGAAAGGCCTAAAAAAGTTGAGAGAAAGAGTTAGATATTTCTATAACCAGGTAGAAACTAGAGGTAAAAATGCTTACATCTCCAAATTCTGGCTGCACTTGAGTGCCATTTGATCCTGGGAAAGCCTGTCGGAGTATGGACGGGGCGGTGACATCACACTCTTGTGCAACTGGGCTAGTAGTTTTAGTGGCTTGCACAGATACGGCAACGGTGATGTCACTGGCTTCGGGGTTGGAGCAGCGGGGCTCACCATTGTATAATCAGCCATCCACTCTCTTTTCAGTTTTTGGCCAGGTTGCATTGGTACATGCGCAGATTTGACTTGGGCAGGCAGCTATGGTCTGGAACGGATGTGGGTGGCTCTGGATGGGCCAGCCATCTCCAGCTGTTGCATAGGAGTTTGGTCATTACCTCTTGCCGTCTTTTCAGGAGGAGGGTATTTATCATAGTTATCCTTAAAAAAATAAAAAATTTAGCATAAATAACAACTCCCTGTTACACAAGAAAAATTAGTACCCCCGCTCCTAACCAGAATTTATTGTCAGGCATAATTTTGTCTAGAAAGCATTTACCATTATCCCAAAGAAGCCCCTCCCCCCTTTTCAGCAAAGCGAAAAAGTAAAATTTGTGAGGAATATATTGCGACAGTCAGAAATGCTCCTATTTTTACCATTTAGAGAAAAAATTAAATACACTCCGTGTTGGAAATAAACCCGAAAAGCATAGAAATCCTATTTTTACCATTTAGAAAAAAAAATTTAAACATGCCTAGAGACACAACGCTTATATATGTGCATTATTCCTCTAGGGTCAAAGGTTTATATCATTTAAAATGACCTCCGCTTCAATAAACCTTCTGATAGTAGGTATGTGTCTTTTCTTAACCCCCATCCTCCCCCCATATAAACACTGAGTGCTCAAAATGGAAGCAATTAAATTTTCCATATGAAACTATTTATCATAAGCCCCTCTTACAATTCATAAGATTTACTGTAGACAATATGGCGGGAATTCGACTGGAAAAAAGAATCTTTTTTCTGTGAAACCATCGTAATGCTTAATTACCTTGTTTCCTACATACCGGATGAGCGTTGACAGGATTCGATAATTACCCATATTTAAATCTTTACGGAACTGATAAAAGTCATCTTCACGGATTAAGAGAATCGGCATATTAATAGCTAACGGTTGTCACTTTTAGCTATGATATAGAAAGCATAAAAATGGTAAAAATTCAACGAAAAAGAGAATTATTTCCAATGAAAGAATTAAAATCTTTAACACTTGGGGGGGGGGGGTTACATAGTAAAAAAGAGCGCTTTCTAACGACTATAAAGATCACATGGTGGAGATTTTTTTTTTGAAGGGGGGATATACCTGAATTTGAATATATTGGAGAGGGACTATGAAAAATGATTTTATTTGGAAAAACCGAAGAAAATTTACTAAAAAGAACTCACATTATTAATCTGTGCAGCTAAAGCTTTCATGTCAACAATACTTGATGCTCTATCCATGATGTCTTGAGACTGTATGATAATTTAACCTCAATGCATGTCCATTATAAACAAGTCTAAAGGCTGAATTGTTATGTAAAGGATACCTTACGTAGCTCCCTGATTGGCCTAGAAAGAGACACATGGTCCTGCCCCGTTAGCGGAGCAATACATTTAGAAACATCCCCTGATTGACCTAGAGAGAGACACGTGATCCTGTCCCGTTAGCGGATCGAGAATTCCCCGTCAGATTATGTAATCAATTTCTCAGAAATCCTGCCCCCTCTAGTGGATCCATACACTTAGAATAAATTATGTAACATCAGTGAAGATATAGCGTCACTCCCGTCTGTATTCATTAGGCTTAGAAACATCCCCCGATTGGTTTAGAAAGAGACAAGTGATCTTGTCCCGTTAGAATCGATCAATACACTTAGAAACAACCTCCTGATAGACCTTGAAAGAGGTGTCATTGACCCGTTAGTGGATCAATAAACCATGCATAAATTATGTTCCGTCCGGAGTAATAATTGGCTTCCTACTAGTGCCGTATCAAGGATTTTGGTTCAGTGGAGGGGGTTATTTTTTTTGTTACGGGTGAGAGGTAGAATGGAAAATTAAAGAAAACGTCAAAAGTGTATTTTTATGCATTTTTATTACGTTTTTACGAGTCTGACAAACATATTGCTTGGGGGAATTTAAACCTTTCAATCCTTCCCATGAAGACAGCCTTGACTATTACTACTACTAACAACTTACCACAACACCAAGTCACCTGACATTACCCCAGCTACGCACACTCATCAAGAAATATATTGTTATTATTTAATTGCATAGAACAATTTTGGACTAAAATCAAGCCGATGGCCCAAAGATTTTTCAAAGAATTTCATTCAAAGAATGTACTAATGAGATTTACTACCAGCAAAATTTAAAAATAAATTTACAAATTTCAAGACAAAATTTGTTAGTGATACATAATCCTATGTAAACTCAATTAAGTTGTAGTTCTAATAGAGCATTATATACTGTTTATGCATGCTTTTGTTTCTAAATGAATTTTTTTTGGTAATCATCAGTTTTTTTCTCAATGGCTATGCACATAGCCTACAGTCAGTAACACTATCAAACGGACCGCAGACTTTTCAATAATGGAATTTGTTTCTATAGTAAGATGACGGCTTAGTACTTTAAAGCATATAGCATACCATATTGCTATTATTTAGCTGCATAGATGAATTTTGGATTAAAATCAAACCTTCGGCCCAAACATTTTTCCAAGAATTTCATTTAAAAAATCTACTAAACTTGAAACTTGATCCGATAAACTTGCGGTCGGAGCAAGTTTAATTAACGCAATCTTGCGTTAATTAAGTAAATTGCATTACTTTAGACTCCGTTGGGGGGGGGGCGCCCCCTTCACCCCTCCCCTGATTCCTTCACTGCCTTACTCTCTCTGTTTCTTTCCTTGTTAGGGAGGAGAGCAGATGCATAATAGGTGTGTGTTAATACCAAAATATTCTAACTCTCATTAGGCTTTCAGGTATAAACAGAATTAGTTCAAAGGAAGGGGTGGGAAAAAGGGCGGGGGGGGGGGGGTATTTCTTCGATCCCTTTTGACTCTTAAGAGCTGGACTAGAACTTCCAATTTTCAATCAAGTGAGCCCTCTCTGAAGTTTATACCAGAATCCCTTCCTGCCCCCGGGCCCTGGGGGGTTTTCTCGACGCCAGAGTTTTGTTACTTAACCTTTCAACTATTTTTAACAAAATGGTATTTTTAACTATTGCATATAGAGCACTTCTGTGAGGAAAATAATAAAAAAATATTGAAGCTATGTAAGATTTATTCATTTATTTTTGTCTGCACCGGTTATACTTATGTTTATAAGATAGTTAATTTTACATAATTTTAAATCTCATGGAGATCTCTAAAATTTTGGCATTATATACTTTTTTAAGGCATATAGCACCCCTCTCCTCGCCTGCCATATGACCCACCACCCCTCCTCGATAATAGCTGCTGCACTATTATATAATTTTCTTCGTTCTTTTTATTTGTCTGCATCTCCATATGGCTGCTCAATATTAAATGTGGGGATGGTTTCCAGGGTGGAATTTTCCGGGACATCGTTTCTTGTTAGTTTTTGTGGACTGAACAGATATTTCAATAACGTAAAATCTAAGGTAATATTTTTTTTTTTTCATTTATATAGAATATTTTTTAAAACACACGGTCAGAAAACTGGTAAATATTTCTTTTCACCGTTAATATCGATTTCAAAATGTCTGACTTAATTAGAAATTCAAATCAGAATAATAATATAATACGTAATAGATTATTAAATTTCTTTCCACTATCTTATACATGTTTTGTATTTCATTCTTTGTTATTCGAAGTTGTTTTTGTTCACTCCAAACTACAAAGCAATTTTTAGAGCAAACCTTTGATACGTAAATGCCTCAAACCATGCTTTATACGAGGTATGATTTATTTTTATTCTTTTTCGACTGTTTATGCCCATGATTCTTAACGTTGGGCGAAGGCCCTACCGGTGGTGCAAGAGAATATTTTGGTGGGACGTGGGCAAAACGCAGACCCTTCGGCTGACTTTACATTAGAGGATTAATTTTGAAAAAAAATTGCCTTAATGACGCCACATTCAAATGCATTTAAATAAAAAAGAAATTATGGAAAAACTGTTTATAATGATGCTACTTTATAATGACTGTTGCCTTAATCACGCCACATTCAAATACATTTAAAGAGAAAAGAAATTATGAAAAAACTGTTTAATAGTAGTGATAGTGTATACAGTATTAAAGGGACATGGACGGGGACATGCATATGTGTGCAGTTTGACGAGCACATTGCAAAAATCGACCAATCCCTTTATATTATAGACCTATAAAGTGATCAAACATGTTATATTTGGAACTATGGATGAGATTGTGTAAAGAAATCAGACTGGTTTAGACGATATATGCTTTAGAAAGTTCGTTCACCATAACATGTGTTTTTCTTTTCTGGTTCGATATTCAAAATTAAAGTTCCTTATATTACATGTTCAAAGGATGGTCTGATTCTAGAAATACTGGTTTACAGCTGGAGGGCTTATATTCGTGTTTTTCTTGCTATAAATATAGAACAAATTTGTCTTTCTGGATCAGTTGTTTGATAGAACTTGTATTAAGCCTATTACAATTAAATTTATTCAATTTTCTAATGGAGAACAGCAAAAGAATTGCGATGGTAAGTAAATATACATTACTTTTGATTTATCATAAAAAAAGCGTGATCTTTTTTCCTATAGATATCTGCCAATATGTCTTTCGGATTTGGTATGATTTTGTGATTAGCATTTAACGATATTGAAATCTGGCTTTTACTTTAAACAAAGTAAAGGTTTTAACTTAACAGATAGTGGAAAGATTTTTCGTTATAGCTGTCTTTTAATTACCTATAATAGTTTTCGAACTGACAAGAGATCACATATTTTTCGCTAGCTTCAAAGCAGATGTCCAGATATAAAGATATCTGACTAAAATAGCGCACGCAACTGCATGTTTCTATTTTCACTCAACAGATAGCAATGATCTTCCGTGTCATATATAATTGAAAATATCCGTAATTGTCATCTTTTGGGATTGGGTATTGTGGAATTGAAGGGGGCAGCGCCCAATGGAGGGTTCTGCCACTTTCGTTACTAATGAATTATCCACGAAGGCTTAGATTTGTATGAAAAAAGAGTCTGGTTATAGCCAATATAATACTGGGAGTAGAATTAAGTTTTGAGGGGGTGAAAAATGATACTTATTTAGTACCCGGTAAACATCTGACTAGACTTGAAATGCTTCAGGAGAAACAGGTTATTGCTTCTTACTGACCTAATCGCAGTTCCTTGGCAAATATTTTTTTATTTTACTTTATTGCTATTAGCCAAACGTTGCGTTTTGTGTGTGTGTGCTATACGAACTAGTGAATATTTATCGGGCTTTTTTTTCTGTTCAATTATTTTCAGTGTAATTAATAACATAAAAATGGTGAAACATAGAATTGATTAAGCTCTACTGGGCTATTTTATATGAGTGAGGGGTGGGGGCAAATATTTAGTTAATATAAAGCTAGGAGGGGGAATTAAGTTTTGAGGGAGGTAAAAAATGGTACTTATTTAGAAGCTGGTAAACATGTGAGTAGAAAAAAAACTGAAAATTAATTTCTATTCAAGGAGCTTGGTGGTCAAAGTCTTCCTTAATAAAAGTGAGCAAAGCTCGATGGTGGGTCTGGCACCACTGATATGGACCAAATTTGATCATTGAACATGGCGAGGAGAAGTGTGATCAACTTCGCACCCCCAATAGTTTCTCCCGAGCTACCTGTAATTTCCAAGGTAAGCCCCATTTATCAGATAGGTTTCAACTTTATATTGCACTCACAATTTCGCATAGGAAAAACGAGTAGGGGTCTTGAAGATCTGGGTTTGGGGGGATAATTAAGTTTTGAGGGGGGGTGAAAATGGTACTTGTTTAGTACCCGGTAAACATGTGACTTGAAATGCTTCAGGTGAAATAGGTTACTGCTTCTTACTGAGCTAATGTTACCTCCTCGACAGATATTTTTTTATTGTATTTTATTGCTATTAACCCAAACGTCACCTTGTGTGTGCCATACCAACTAGTAAATATTTATCGGGCTTTTTTTCTGTTCAATTATTTTCAGTGTAATTAATAACATAAAAATGGTGAAATATAGAATTGATTAAGCTCTATTTGGCTACTTTATATGGGTGAGGGGTGAGGGCAAGTATTTAGTCAATATAATATGGGGAGGGAAATTAAGTTTTGAGGGGAGTGAAAAATGGTACTTATTTAGTAGCCGGTAAACAGGTGACTTGAAATGCTTCATGAAAAATAGGTTATTGCTTCTTACTGAACTAATGGTACCTTCTCGACAGATATTTTTTTTCTATTGTATTTTATTGCTATTACCCAAACGTTGCGTTGTGTGTGCCATACCAACTAGCAAATATTTATCGGGCTTTTTTTTCTTTTCAATTATTTTCAGTGTAATTAATAACATACAAATGGCGAAATAAAGAATTGATTAAGCTCTATTTGGCTACTTTATATGGGTGAGGGGTGGGGAAAGTATTTAGTTATTATAATGCTATGATGGGGAATTAAGTTTTGAGGGAGATGAACAATGGTACTTATTTAGTAGCTGGTAAACACGTGACTTGAAATGCTTCATATAGAATATGATAGTATGACAGATTTGTGTCGTACAATCAATAGAAAAATCTCATATCGTAGGAATGTTACATTCCATTTTAATTATTCAATGGAACACGATAAAATTTACATTACCTCACCTGTTGACACTGAAATGATTCATCTCAATGATAATCTGAGAGACGTCCTTGGCTTTAAACAGAATTTGATCAATGGGAAAAACGCTGGCTCTGTTAGAGGGATGGATCAAGTTATTTTTGCTGATTATCCACCTGGTTTCTTCTCGACCTCTTGCATATTTCTGTATGCATCCTTTGTGGAAACAACGAGAGTTGGTAATTCAAATGTCCCCCTCCTACGGGTTCTTAAATGAAAAACATCTCATGAACTTGTTCATCACTATAATATAAAGCATCTTCGGTATGTTCCTGTAAATACTTCATATTTGGAACTCTGTCAGTTAACATTAAGAAGTGAATTGGGTGATCCTCAAGCAATAACAAAAGGTTTAGCAGTTATTAAATGTCATTTTCGACCCATCGTCGGCGACACTACCACCACCACCTAAAATGAACAATTGAAGAATTCCATTTGTCTGTTCTGATATCAATTGCCATGTTGGTGCTCTGAGTCCACGTCAAATAGATCATGGATTGGACTTTTACAAGGGGCGTACTACAATGTCTGGCTATGGTCTTGGTAGCTGGTTTGCTAGGCTATTTCTTTCTGATCTACCCCTTGCCAGAAAATATCTTGTACCTGCTGCATCAAATTTTGCTGCCTCAACACTACAGGACTGGGGGTTGAGTAAAAATTTCAACGAGAGTGTTAAGGAAAATATTAGATCTTCAGCAAGAGCCGTTGGTGAGCAATTAAAATCTCAGCAAAATGGGAAGGGATTGAAAAGGATGCGTTTGCGTCATTCACTCATCAGTCTCTACCCAGGCGGGAAGTGAAGGACATCAACAAGGACTTTGAGGAATAAAACGAAGAAGACCAATAAGAGGAAAAAGAAAAATATTGTTAGATCAAAGAAGGATTTCTTCTCTTACGAAGACTTATCACCCCCACAAGGAATCACATCCATCAATCAGTTCCTCATTGAATCTGTTCAATGCTGAAAATTTTGAAGTCAGTGTCAAGTATGGCTACTATGAAAAATTTCACCTCCAGCAACCCCTCTCAGAAAATATACACTTTCAGATATTTTCCAATGAAGACTATTCCATTAATTTGTCATCAACATTTATTGATTTAAATGTTGCGGTGAAGAAAAAGTCAGATAATACAACTCCAAGTGCTGCCAATGGTCTATCCTGCGAAAACTGTATTCTACACAACCTGTTCAAACAAATTAATGTATTTATTAATGCAACATTGGTGAGCACTAGCAATAATTCATCCAACTATACAAGCTACATACAATTTATGATGATGACACCAAAGGCATATAAGTAGTTGAGAGGACAGTCATTGGGCTATGAATATCGATCAGGTGTTGATACTGACGGTGATTTGAATACTGCAGTGACCCAGGAGTATCATTTAGTTGGAAAATTAAATCATGAGATATTCAATATATCCCAATGGTTACCCCCCAATGTCAAGATTGATATAAAGTTGCAACTAGCTCCATCGAATTTCATTTTGAGAAAAACACTTCCTGCAGCACCCGATGCAAATGCAATTATCACTTCGGCAATTCTTAATATCTGAAAACAACAGGTTATGAGCTCTGTTGCATTGGCAGTGGAAAAGCTAAGAGCCAATGGCAACAACATTAAACTTCTTATCCCCCATTTGATTGCCAATCACCGTCACATTGCCACCGGGTCTCGTAGTTATACCGATTCATCATTTATCAATGGAGAAATCCCATCAAAACTCGCTTTGGCCTTTGTGAAGAGTGGGAGTGCTATTGGATCCTGGACTGCATCCCTCAATGATTTTAATTTTGTCGGTCTATCTAGCCTTGTGTGCAAAGTGACTGGTATCCCACTGTACAATCTATCATTTGATAAAAAATCCTATAGAACTCTGTATGAGTTGACCATCTAATCCCTAGATAATGACTCCCAACTATTTGAAAATGGAATAACCGATTCAATGTTTTCAAAAAATCATGGTGTAATTGTTTTGGACCTGTCAGGGACCCAGGATATGAGCATAGTACGAACAGGGAATATACGTTTAGAGTGCACATTTGCCGATGCTTTGACTGAGAGTATAACGCTAATTTCATTGAGTCAATTTGAAACCTATTGAGAAATCACACCCGACGGCAGTGTTCCACTAGACCTAGCACCATGAACACAAACCAAATAATCATCGTATTTGGTATGGATCCATACATGTCCCAGTACAAGTCCTATTGCATACCATTGGATTTCATTGAAAAATTCCAAGTGTTAACAATACCCTAATCATTGTTAATACCAGTCCATCGACTTTGAAGACAGGCCATTGGCTGTGCATCTTTCAAACAGCGAATAATATTGAATTTTTTGATCCTCCTGGCCTATCATATAAATTCTACACTCCACACGTCAGCAACTTTACTTAGAGCAGCGGGAAAACTATTATTCAAAATCAACTAAGAGTACAGGATTTAACGACTAAGACATGTGACTTTCATGCACTACTCTTTTTCATGTTTAGATGTCGTGGCTATACCTACAAGAAGTTTCTCAACATTTACGTTGACTTTCCTCGATTGAACAACTTTTGTAGTGGAAAAAATACTTACAAGTGTATTTAATATTGATTTTAGTACCATACGAAAAAAATGTTCTAAAAATATATGTCAAATTATTTATTAATAAAAATAATGTATGTACATGATAAAAACGACTTTTCGACTCTTTAGATTTCATCTTATACTACATATAGGTATTTTTCGAAAACAACTAATGCAAGTAGATTTTCTCAATTCACGGTTTACTGATCCTGATGTGCTGCAATGTCAGGGTCACATTTCTATAGCAGAGCGCAACTTCACTCGTATCATAACTCTTTGTATAGTCAATGATACTATTCTCATTCATTTTATTGAATTAGCATGTTTCAAATTGCTTATTTGAAGCAATGTCACAAACAGTGTCCTCAAGAGGTAAATCACATTCCGTCACAGCCAAATAAAAATCAGTGGGCTTATAATCATAGTAGCCATTGTCTTCACAACGATGACGTAGAAACCAAATTCTTTTGTTGTTCCAACAGTTGAATCGTTGACCCGGCTCCTCCTCCCAAAACAATCTAAAGCCACAACGATATCAATCTCTTAGCAATAAACTAAAATCACGCTCAGGATTCTTTCCAATCATACCAGGATATATATTCTCCCACTGATTACATTTATCATAGTGGCAATTAGAGCATAGGTGCCCTCTAGGATGAGAGTCACACACCCATTTAAGACAGGAATTACAACTTTTAATTTGTAGAGCATATCCACTATGCAATTTACACGGGTTGCATAATCTGCACTTTTCATCATACTCATCAATCATTGTACAATTCTCACATGATGACCAGTTGCCCAGTGTGTACATGCATAGTGGACGCATATAGAACATTTTTTCATGTGTCGACACTCTCACCGCAAAAATGAAACTAAGGTACTATCAACAAATTGAGTGGGATAGAGAGAGAGAGGAGTAAATAATCCTTGAACACCATCTTTCTCATGAAAAAAGTCCTAAATTTCTAAGCTAGTGTTTAAAAGCATATCCACAATATCATTTTGTCCTGTTGTGATTAATATGTCAATAAATTGTGTAAATGCCATTGTTCCATAACGTAAAAGCTTCATGCAATAGTCTAATGATGGAGAATCAGTTTTCATTATATCAACAAGCATTCCCTGAGAAAATGTCTTCCTTTGAATAAACAGCTCTAGAAAATTCTCATCTAGAATCAAACGTTTTTCCATAAACAAAAGATTCCCCATGATTCGTTCTTTCTCAAATCTTTTTTTTTAGAGTCCTATCACTCTCAAAACCAACTTCAGATTAACCATGATTCTTTTTTTCTACTCTAAAAAATATACGCTAACCTACTATAGAAAGAAAAATATCTTTGATTTAGAAACAGTTTTATTGATCATAATTTAAAGAATAATAATCACTGATTCAATTTGTTTTGATCAATATATTTTACTAGTGCATCTAATGCTTTCTGAAGTCTATTCATATGCACAATGTTCAGTTTCGCAGCAAAGCATAATTGCTCCTCCATTTTAAATTTGCTCAATAATATTACATACTTAGCATGCATATCGTCCCATTCAAGGCTTAGTCTACATCCTCGTGTTATTTCCACAGCCACGTTTGGTACTCGTGTATCATTGCTGCTGCTCCGCCATCAAGCTCCAATTGTGTAAATGTTCCACTCATTTTCTTTACTAATATCGTCTCAAATAAACTAATCTCTCTGAATTCAATCATCTTACTAATATGAACTACAAGGAAAATCACCTCTTTTCTTTGAATCCAATTACTAATCAAGTTATCGTACATGGAGTAGCCTCCGCTCTCTCTCTGATTGGCCCTAAAAAATGGGTGTTGCCTCAGAAACCAGTCTGGTTGCATTACACAATCTCGTTCATAGTTCCAAATATAATGTGTTTGATCACTTTATACAATGTGCTCGTCAAACTGCACACATATTCATGTCCCCGTCCATGTCCCTTTGATACTGTATACACTATCACTACTTTTAATGTCTAGGTCTGACCCAAACTTATAAGACTGAAATGGAAAACTATATTTTTAAAATGAATTTGTCTCGTGTTAGTTTTTGTGGACTCATCAATTATTTATAAAGCAAAATCTAAGATTATATATTTTTTCTATTCATAATAATTTTTAAAACACAGCTTGAAAGCTTATAAATAGTTCTTTTCACCGTTAATATCGATTTCAGAATGTCTGACTTGATTGAGATGAAAAAACGAGAAATGTTTAATTAAACAAATGTAGTTTTCTTTAAACATAATTTAAATATCTAAAACATGATAGTTTGAAATAGTTTGCGTCTGTTAACGGTCCATATATATATATATATATATATATATATATATATATATATATATATATATATATATATATATATATATATATATATATATATATATATATATATATATATATATATATATATATATATATATATATATATATATATATATATATATATATATATATATATATATATATATATATATATATATATATATATATATATATATATATATATATATATATATATATATATATATATATATATATATATATATATATATATATATATATATATATATATATATATATATATATATATATATATATATATATATATATATATATATATATATATATATATATATATATATATATATATATATATATATATATATATATATATATATATATATATATATATATAATTGTGTTTTAGGAAAAAAAATTGACCAAAAATGTTGAAAAATGCCAAAAAAACACTTTTTGTATCTCGTCACCATTCAAGAATGCCTCAATTACCAACCTTTTAAGCCTTTGAAATATTTTCCGTGATAAGTATGTTCCCTTGCAATACCATAATGGGCTTTTCACTAACCCAAAATTCTATCTACTGACGATTTCCCTCCAGACTCATGTTTTCCATATTAGTTTTCCCCTTTTTTCCAGGCGGCACGTCCAGAAGTTGGTCTCTATAAAGAAGATTCGTATCCTAATAACTGGATACGAAAGGTAGTTTCGCTACTGTTTTGGTAGCTTTACTGCGACCACTTGCGGATTAGGACTTCGGTCCTATGATCAAGTGCCCCCTTTCCTTCGGGAATTGAGTAAGAAATTGACGGATTTTGTGTCCTACGGACACGGAAAAGGCAGTTTCGCTACTGTTTTGGTAGCTTTACTGCGACCACTTGCGGATTAGGACTTCGGTCCTATGATCAAGTGTCCCCCTTCCTTCGTGACTTGAATAAGGAATTGACGGATTTTGTGTCCTACGGACACGGAACAGGTAGTTTCGTTACTCTTCTGGTAGCTTTACTGCGACCACTTGCGGATTAGGACTTCGGTCCTATGATCAAGTGCCTTATTTCCTCTTTGGGAATAAGGAATCATATATAAGGAATTGACGGAGGATTTTTATGAGAAATGTAGGTGCATATACAAATCTATATA
This sequence comes from Artemia sp. Qi Xiang Cuo, assembly GCF_049724085.1. NCBI lineage: Eukaryota > Metazoa > Arthropoda > Branchiopoda > Anostraca > Artemiidae > Artemia > Artemia sp. Qi Xiang Cuo. The sequence goes on from NC_142796.1 coordinate 30,847,188, forward strand.
GGACTAAGAGTGTCCTATCTGAAACTTGAAAGAATACTGTCAAGTTTCAGTCTCCTAAAACCATTAGAATGGTTTCAAAAGAACGAAGAAAAAGGCTTAAATAAAAAAAAAGACGATCTAAAGCAGAGCTGAAAAAAGATCTGCAGACAAAAAAAATACGATGAAGAAAACAAGAATGACATAAAAGCAAAAGTTTCTAATAGATTCGAAAACGGTGACAAAGCTTCACTTTTAAATAAAAAAAACACTTGCAAACGCATTAAAACGAAATATGCAACAGATGATTCTTTTCCAGAGCATTGTATAGACTCAGCCCTTAAAAGGGATCAAACCAAGTACAACACTGATGAAGCTTTTCGTCAAATACACATTGAAAGGGATCGAACCAAGTACAATAATGATGAAACCTTTCGCCAACAACGTATTGAATCATCTTTCCAAAAGTACTGGACAGACGGTGATCAAACAGTTCGTGGTAACGAACTGTAAGTAAGGAGCGACCCGGCTCAATGGTAACCGAAACTCTAGAAAAGAATCAGAAAGAATATCAAAAGAATCAGATTTCAATGCTAATTTCAAATATATAACTTTCATCAAATTTAAAGCTACCCATCAAAAGTTACGCGCCTGAGAAAATTTGGCTGATTTTCAAAAAAAGGGGGAAAGACCCCCTAAAAGCTATAGAACCTTAATGAAAATCACACCATCATATTAAGCGTATCAGAGAACCCTACTGTAGAGGTTTCAAGCTCCTATCTACAAAAATGGGGAATTTTCCATTTTTTGCCATAATAAACATCCCGGATGCGTGTTTATTTGTTTGTTTGTTTTTTTTTGTTTTTTTTTTTTCCAGGGGTGATCGTATCAACCCAGTGGTCCTAGAATATCGTTGGAGGATTCATTGGAATGGAAATTAAAAGTTCTAGTGCCCCTTTTAAGTGACCAAAAAAATGGAGGTCAACTAGGCCCCCTCCCACGCTCATTTTTTTCCTAAAGTCACACGATCAAAATTTTGAGATAGCCATTTTGTTCAGCGTGGTCTAAAATATGATAAATATGTCTTTTGGGATGACTTAATCCCCCGAAGTACCCAGAGGGAGGGTTAAAAGATATGAACTTTACCCAATGTTAACATATAGTATTGGTTATTCGGAAGTATACAGAAGTTTTCAGGAGGTTTTTTTTCTGCTTTTGGGCTGGAAGGGTTGGTCGGGGGTTATTTTTGAGGATCTGTTCATGAAGGAATTTTTCATGGGGGAAGGGAAATAGCCATGATGGGGGCGCCGGACTTGCCAGCATTATTTATTGGTTATTGGGAAGTATACAACCATTTTCAGGACGGATTTTTTCTGGAGGGGGGGCGCTAGAGGAGGGTGTTACTCTGGAGAATATTTCCGTGGAGGATGTTTCTTTGGGGTAAGGGACATTTCTATGAAGGGGGCGCCGGATTTCCAAGCATTATTTAAAAACGATCAGAAATTAAATAAAAACAAAACCAAGTTTTTTCAACTGAAACGTAAGAAGGAATATTAGAACTTGAAACAAACAGCAATTATAACGTATATGAGGGGGTTATACTCCAATTCAATACCTCACTTTTTTCCTAACAGTTTTTTCATTGCTTTAAAAAGAGCGATCTATTGTAAATAAAAGGCCTATGTGATTAAGGGGTTTGTGTATAAAATTTTTTTTTTAATTTTAAAGTAAATAGCGTGGTATTGACTAAGGGCAGAACCCCCTCATATACGTAATAACATATACGTAATAAAAAAAACAATAAAAAAACAAGCGATACGGCTCAATAGTAATCGAAACTTTTAAAAACGGAATTTTGCCCCTACAAGAGAAATAATTTTAATGAAAATCACATCGTCAGATTCAGCGTATCAGAAAACCCTATTACATAGGTTTCAAGCTCATATCTGCAAAAATCTGCAACTTTGTATTTTTTGCCAGAAGAAAAATATACGAATATAGAAGTTAGTTACGTGAGTTAATTTGTAAAGACATCCATTTAGCAAAAGAAAATTAAAATTTTTATGCAAATAAAAGCTGCATTAACTAAAAAACAATCAGAAATTAAATAAAAAAACAAGTTTTTAAACTGAAAGTAAGGAGCGACATTAAAACTTAAAAAGAACAGAAATTATTCCGTATATGAACGGGGCTGTCCCCTCCTCAACGCCTCGCTCTTTAAGATAAATTTTGAATGTTTCTCACAACTTTTTTTTTTAAAAAAATAAAAAAATTTAGCGTAAAGAGCGTGGCGTTGAGGAGGGGACAGCCCCTTTAATATACGGAATAATTTCTGTTCGTTTTAAGTTTTAATGTCGCTCCTTACTTTCAGTTTAAAAAACTTGTTTTTTTTATTTAATTATAGAAAAAATCATAATGCTAGAACAACAGATAAGTACTGGACTAAAGAAAAGAATTCAATTCATGAAGTTCGAGGCACTAATGCACGGGAAACAAATAAAAAACCAATGTTTATTAACAAGAAAACAAAATTTAGCCAAGATGAAATGACTTTGAAGCATTACAAGATGCCTCTTATCTTTACGCTCTAAACGATACAGACAATTCTATGGTTGAAATCAAACTACTTTTAGAAAAATCGAAGGAAATTGTAAAACCAGTATCTAATTCATAGGCAAAACTGCATGTGGACATTAGAAATCAATGCAAAAAATTTGTACAGAACCTACCTAATTCATTTGATGTGCCGGAAGCATCTCAATTCATGGTTGCAATGGAAAATACTATAGAATATTGTGAGCACAGTGAAGCTTTTCATTTTGAAACCGCTTATAAGAACTGTGGCACAAATAAATGCAACAGTTGTAGTCCAGTAGGTGATGGATACAAGACAATACCAATTAACACAACAGGACAAGCAATTTTTTTTTACTACGGTGAAAATTTCCTAGTACAACTATAGGATAGATGCAGATGGAATATTCGGAAGGATGACAGAAAAGAAAGGAAATCAACTGAAATTGACAAATTGCGTAGAAGCTTTGGCAGTTTATCTTTGACTGGAAGTGAAGAAGTTTTGAAAACTACAAGTGACGGCGGCAAATTTTATCAACATTTGATAGAAACTAAGAAGAATTCCATGGAGGAAAACATTATCAAAATTCGTAGAAGCCTTAAAACAGTCACAATAAGTGGCAATGAGTTTAGAGGAATAAGTAATATAGATGAAGAGGTTGCATCTACTGCAGACCACAAAGGTAGGGTACGTCAAATACTTTTTGATGACCTGGAAATGAGCGACATGACATGGGATGCTAAAAAAGCAAATCCCGAAAACAAAGATTCAGTGAAATGGAAATATCATCCTCAACTTTGTAAATATGAATCAATTAATATTGAAATATGTCAACAATTATTTTCTGATATAGCTGATGAGTGAAGAAGAATCGTCAACTCATTCTCTTGTCATAGGATACCTAGAGGACTTGGATATTTGCAAAAGTTCCTTTACTTTGTTGCAAAAGCATGGACATTCATATTACTATCACCCCAAAATGGTTGTGATAGTGCTTTCTGAGCTCTAAGAGCCTTAGCTCCACATTTTCCCGTCCTTAGAAACTTTGTCAGAGCATTGTATAAGGCTGTGTACAAATGTAAAATTATTCAGGACATAACCGTTGCCAGGACTGCAGGAAACTTTCAGATGCTTCACTCACTTGTTGAAGAAGCAATTTGTAAAATTCAAATTAAATGTAGAAGTGTTAACCCATATATATATAATCTTAGAGTGTCAACTGATGAATATCAGGTAATGAGTACCTTTGGAAAGAATCTAATTAGAGTAGCCCAGATCAGGGATGAGTATCCTTCGGTTTCATGTGACTGTTGTGAACAGTTGAATAATCAAAATATATGGAGTTTCTAAGAGCATTTTCAAAGAGAAAGGAATTCAATGAAATGGTTACGGCTTAATCCGATGAAAATGAAAGATATATATACATGGAAGAAAGACAAGAAATTAAGTTTTCCACTGGTTGGAGGGAGAATATATTAGATATATTTCAATTATGTGATTATTGCGCATGCAAAATGCTTTCATGTAAAGACAACGTTCGTTCTGTTGTAAATAATATTCAAGTGAAAACAGCTCCTGAATGTATAGCAACATTGAACAACTTTGAATTGACACTAATTCGGTATATCATGCCCTGTCTAAATATCGCAAGACTAGGACACGTAATGGAATCAAAGAGAACTGAAAGTCAATTAGCAAATGGTCATAAAGGAAGGCTCAAAAATTATTTGTATGCTCTTAATGCTCAAAAATTATTTGTATAAAAATATACAAGCGTTCACAATAGAAAAATTAGAGCAAGTACTTACAAATTGCCTATTGGAAAAAAAAGAAGGTCAAGAAAACCCACATAATATACTGGAAGTTGTTATTTTAGAAAAGTTATCTAATAACACGAGATCTAACTTGGTTGAACATTTTTCAATACAGCCACTAGACGGATCAGTCCCAAAAGACTTCATAGAAGATTTCCAGAAAAATAAGGAGGTTGACTGCGATCAACTTCAAATGAAAAAACTGGCTGGTATAGGTGAAGATTTGTTTCAAGAAGGAATTGATGTTGTGGCATTCCCTAACCTCTTTCCCGACGGAAAAAACTATATGAGAGACATAACCCGCCAATTTTATATTAGGAATTCTGATCACATCAAATGCCGTCTTCTAAGTAGACTTCCACACTTCCGTCAAGATATACAATACTTATTCCATAACTTTCAAGTTCAAGAACTTTCAAATTTCTGTAATAGTATTGGTCACATGCTGCGCACTGTACGACCTAGCCAAAACGCTCGCGATTTTATGGATCGTCTCAAAAATCGAAACGGAGATATGGACTCTTCAATATTTTCTCTACAATTCAGAATCAGAAATTCGTGCCAATATTTTCAGATACTTACTGGTAATGTAAGGGCAATGATAGAGCAAGAGGGTCGACCAACGCTATTTATTACTCTTTCTTGTGCAGTATGGTATTATCCAGAATTTATCAAACATTTACGAGAAATAGATACAAATATGCCAGTTATAGATAAGTTGACTGCAGGAGAATTGACTCCTATGGATCCTGTTTTCGTATCTGTGCATTTTTAATAGAAATGGATAGCAATCCTTAACGAACTAATATGTGCAAAGGACAAACCTATATTTGGAAAAGTAAAGGATCATTTTTGGCGAATAGAGTATCAAGCAAGAGGAGCACCACATGTGCACTGTATTCTTTGGATAGAAAATGTGCCTGTTATTAGAACGTCATCAATCGAAGAATTGGTCGAATATTTAGACAGTATTATCACTTGTGAACTTCCAGATAAGTTAACAAGTCCAACACTCCACAAATTAGTTGCCGATCATCAAATACATCGATGCACCAAATACTGCCAGCGAAAATTCCAAAGAAACCAATAATGGATCAGTTACTGTAGAGTTGGATTTCCACGTTCTTTAAAAGAAAAGACGGAGATGCATGACATTATTGACTGCTTAGCTCACGGATCAAACCGCATAAAACCACGTAAGAGAATTTACGACCTTCAACGTAAAGACACTGAGCGCTATGTTAATGACTATAGCCCCTCATTGTTAATGGCAAATTTATCCAATGTTGACAATTTCTTAGACCACACTGCTTTTCCATTAAAAACAAAAAAATTTTTAAACAAGAAAAACGGGTTTTAATTTTCTATGAATCATTGAAATACAAAACAATTAATTATGCACAAAAGCTCCGAATATTTCGGCCCCACATCCGGGAGCCTTTCTCAACGGAAAAAAATAAAATAAAATAAATAAATAAAATAAAAAAAAAACTTAACTTACATCACAATAAAACATACTATAGGCGAGTTGAATCATTATAGACATTCAGTGCATGGAAGTGTTTATTTGATATATTTCCATTTATATACTGGGAGGAGGCAAGTTGAATCATATAGACATTCAGTGCATGGAAGTGTTTATTTAATATGTGAGTTTTGTTTCTTATTTATTTATATTTTTTCTTTTGTTTTTTTTTTCTTTTTTCTCTTTATGTGTTTAGTATGTTTTATTGTGATGCAAGTTAAGTTTTTTTTTTATTTTATTTATTTATTTTATTTTATTTGTTTTCCGTTGAGAAAGGCTACCGGATGTGGGGCCGAAATATTCGGAGCTTTTGTGCATAATTAATTGTTTTGTATTTCACTGCTTTATAGAAAATTAAAACCCGTTTTTCTTGTTTAAAAATTTTTTTTGTTTCCAATGTTGACGTTCAGTATATTGCTCACATTGGTTCAAAACTACCGTTTTATATCACAGATTACATGACGAAGGCAGAAAGTTCTGATCTTGATAATATGTGGAAAGAAATTAACAAATCCCTTAAATCCCTTGGTCAAAAAGCTTGGTCTTATTTATTAAACTCAGTGAAAACACGCCAAGTTGGTGCCATTGAAGCAGCTGATAGGCTTCTTGGTACTAAACTGTATAGCTGTTCAAGACAATTTAGATTTGTCAATTTATCAAAGCTAACAGAATTGAAAAGGACACTGAAAACCTATAAGGAAATAGAAGAACTTGCTGAAAAAGACCTGGAAAGCTCAGATTTATTTGTCATCCACTGGGTATCTGATGTGTCTATAAATAGACCATACAGTTTGGAAAATATCAATTTATATGAGCTGCTCAGTTGGTATGAACGTGAAAAACAAGGAAAGGATGTGAGTATGAGACTGAAAAATGGTTCATTCTACTTAAGAAAGCGAATTCACAGACCTTACATCATTAAGCACAAAAAAGTTAATCCCCTCGAATCTGACGAGAAGAATGAACTTTATTGTACCATGCTTCTCAAACTTTTTAAACCATGGAGAAAAGAAAGTGACATTATAGTCAGTGGCCTAACCAGTTTTGAAACATACTGTATTGGAGTTGAAAAATATCCAGAAATGGTGAACTATCACGAAAGACTGGTGTCCAAATTCAAAATTGACAAAGAATTTGAAGAGAAAGTCCGAGAGAGAGCTAAAGTAATTCATCAAAATGAAATTGACAATGAGACTACAATTTTTGAAGAAATAGATGATTCCAATAACGCAATACAAGGAGAAGTAATTGACAGAGCTGCTGATGCAAAGGAGGACCTGACAGCAGCAACCAGACAGATTTTGGAATTTGACACAATGGATCAGTTACAATCAGACTACAAATCACTGAATATTGATCAAAGACGAATAGTTGACAAAGTCATGACTATCATCAATGGTGGAAACACTCAAAAATCACTCAAAATGTTCGTTTCAGGATTTGGAGGGACGGGAAAATCACGAGTCATTGATGTTACTCGAAGAATGCTTTGTAACCAATTTAGCTAAGAAATCTGCCCAGTAGTCGTTATGGCCCCAATAGGACTTGCAGCTAGCAGCATAAAAGGTGTAACAATACATCGATGTCTAAGTTTGCCTGTGGACAAGCAAACAACGGCAAAATATAATCCTCTCTCAACTGAACAGTTGCTTACACTGTGGAAAACATCGTCACGAACACGTCTGTTTATCATTGACGAGATAAGCATGGTTTTGTCATTAATGATGATGTATATTCACTTGCGTCTTACAGAGATTATGTCAAACAATCTTTCAATGGGAAATAGTAACTGTGTTCTCTTCGATGATCTTCTTCAACTACGACCAGTTTTATCAAATCCACCATATGCTTCTCTGACGCGTCTTGAAATTTTAAATCGTATTGGTTCCATTGGTACATTTGACCTACGGAAGGAGTTTGATTATGATGAACTGACTGTCAACATTAGACAAAAAAAAAACAAAGTGTACGAAGAAACTCTAGCAAACATTCGAGTTGGAAAGTTTGAAGAGACCCAACTTCATTATCTCAATGCAAGAAAATTTGGTAAGGACTTAAGAGCTACCCCTGAAGAAGTTTCAAATTTGTATTTACGACAGGTTAATGAAGGAAAGTATCCTGTTATTCTTATGCCCACGAATGATGATTGTAAACTAGTGAATACAATACTTTTACAAAAAAACAGCTTAAATTTAATGACTCTAACTGTGATTGATCAACTTTCCTCGGTCGTTAAAGATAAGCGAATTGAGGAAGAAGCAGAGAAGAATGTCATTCGTTTTGAAGATGACATTAAACTTACTGGTGGCGCATCAAAGAATCTGGTGTTGTGCACTGGGGCAAAAGTTATACTCCAAAGAAATATACCAGCCTGAAGTAATAGCCCATCGCCCATCGCCGTT
>NC_142796.1:30855979-30932121 GCF_049724085.1 Artemia sp. Qi Xiang Cuo
AAATTGGTTTGTGAATTCTTAAATATAAGAAGGGATTTGAAGGAATAGTAAGGACTGCCTTTGTTGTTCTGGTTGATTAAAAACTCTTTGTGTATAATAACGAAAATTTGCACTAATAATTAAGGGAAAATTAGCGCATTTCATATTCTTTGTATTTGAGTGGAGGCCAACTAGTACACATGGTGCATCTTAATGTGACAACTGCGGCTTCTACCGGTATTAAGGGTATTTTTTTTTCGTATTAATTGGGTGATACATGCCTTTTTGAGGTAAAACGAATGAAAACGCACGGGGGTAAGGCTGAGGATGGCCAAATTTTGTCGTTTTGGCTTTTGTAATTTTTGGAATGCATTGGAGTTCGTGGTTTTGTTCGGAGGAACATGTAAGCGAGTCTATCAATTTACTATTATTGTTTGTTTGAATTATTTTCTATTGGTTAATTTTTTTGCAGAATTTTCAGTTCATATAATGACTGAGGCCTGCTTCTGTTATTTAGATTGACAGCGGCCCTGTATCTATAATTCGGTTAATATCGTATGCTTATTTGTAGCTAAATCATGCCTCGCATTGTTACTCTCTTACATGTATATATATATATATATATATATATGTATATATATATATATATATATATAGACATTTAATTAACTAGTAACCATGATAAGCTTGCTTATTATATTACCACTGATTACCTAGTTTTCGTATTGTTTCTAATTTGGGTGATTAATACAATAATGACTCGCGTGTATACTTTTTTGACTAAATATTTTAAGTTGTTTGGTATTTTATAGCCCTTCCGGCAGGTTTGGGTGGTGGTTATTTCCGATCATTTTTTCCTTTGATTAAATTTAGTGCCTTTTGAAATTCTGTATTTGATTAGATTTCGTATTATTTGATCCCGTATTAGATTTTTTGAGAGAAAAAAAATATCCTACAATTGATCTTCGAGGGGTAGGATCTATCCTAGTGAACTCTCAGTTTATCGAATATCCAAATACAAACAACCAAGCCTTTGGAGGAACGACACACCGAAGGCTCCCCGGATCGATTGCCAAGTTGAGTATTCAGGCGCCGATCTGAATACTATATCAATTTTAAAAGTAAATTTGCATTATAATGATTTGAGGTTATAAATTTCTCCCTTATGAGTGAATTTGTAATATGTTGGTTTATTTTATTTATTATTTCTTTTTTTATCAGGAAAACACTATATTCTTGGCTAGCGGAAATATAAATTTTTTTTTTTCGTAGTAATATATACATTTTTACCTCTTTCTTTTGAGTTCGACTAATTCCCGCGTTTGATATTCCTTGTTTTCCTTATCTTTTGGTAGTAGTTGTGTATTGGGTATTCCTTGTGGTGCAGAGACGTCCGAGGAATTGTGGCCCGTCGTAACATTCTCTTGGGCGTCAGGATACTGGGTCCTCGTAATTACATTATTATCGGTTGGAGGACTCTGTTGATCATTTTTCACTTGGGGTTTTATTTGGTGATGACGAGCTTGATTTGGACTCGCGAAGTAGACTGGTTGGGATGGTTCTTCGTTGTAGCTGTTAGTAAGAAGATTTTCTAAATGGGGACTGAGGGGTAGATCAATTTCAACAGTAAAATATGTTACAACCATTTTTTCTAGATTTGCGCAGAAACCTCTTTGATTCCGAAGTTCTTTAGTAATTTTGGCGTGGTTCTCTTTAAGTTCTTTCTCGAAGCTGTCCTTTTGCAGCTGAACGATTTCTTTATGTGCTTTTAAGTGATCGTATTTATGTTGCAGGTCAAGGATCTTTGCTCGTTGGGGTGCCAGGGCTTCTTGTACTGCCATTGTCGCGGACAGAACAGTACTGTTTCTATAATCTTGTACTTTCTTATCAATCTCCTGCATTTTATCGTATAATACTTGCAATTTTAGGATCTGGTCGGGATAATTATATCCCTCGAAAAGCGTGGCATCGCTTATTGATTCCATTTCGTTTTGGATTTTTGCGGTCTGTTCCTTAGTTTCCATAAACTGTGTTTCAATCAACTTATTCATTTGTTTAACTACTAAAATCTCATTTATTCTTTTATTCATTCTTCCTTGGGAAGCCTTCTCTTCACTAAGAGATTTAAGTGTGGTTTCTATCATATTCTCGATTTTCACTCTCTCTGCTACTAATTGTGCCGAGTCATCGAGAAGTTTTGATCTTATTTGGAATAGTTGATCCATATTTGTTCTGTCAGTAACGGGGTTGCACTGGGTATTTTTTTTTCTTTCGGAGGAGGGTTTGAACAATTCTTGTTCTTCTTCTATCTTCGGGGTGCTTTACCAAGCCGGGATTTAGTTTGTCTGGAAAAATTAACTATTAACTTATTTCGACCTTTTATGGGTGACTTTTATTGTGATGTCTTACTCATATTCTGGTTTTAAGTTTTTTTTTTTTAAACTGCTCATTTTGATTTAATATTACTTTATAATTTTTTGGGGTACTTGTTTCCTAGACATATTTACATTTGTCCGGCTTTTTGCTTATTATGCCAGATTTCGTTGTAACATCCTGTTCGTTTTCTGGCGTTTTACTCTTTTTTGACTTTCTCATGGAGATTAGGTCAAATCTCTTGTATTGTTTCAAAAGGAACTTCTGGCATTTTGCCTTAGCCTGTTTTGCATGGGCAGTAGCCGAAGTGGGTTTATGTTTTTGTGCGTTTTGGAGCTCATCGTCGGATTCGGTAGAGCTAGTTCCTGAGGATTCAGTTCGTTAGTTCGCTGTCAGGGATTATCCTTTGAGGTTTTGTGGTATCACCTGCTGTTGCCTCGTACATCTCGTCTGCTGTGGAAGTTGAGGGTTTATTTCCTATTTTCTCACGCTGAGATCCTATTCTGGGGGAGTTGAAGTATTCTTGGGAACTCTGGGAGGAGTCAAATACTTTTGGAGAATGCCTCCACTGCTTGAATGCCATATTTTCCGGGGGGTGAGGTGTATTTCGTAGCATGGTCTGTTTCCAGGAGTGAGATTCTTTGGGTTTTACTTTAGATACCGTTATGTGATGGTACTGTCCCAAGTTTTCATCTTCAGGGTGTTCCTGTGTCCACGGCAAGGTACTTTGCCTTGTTTTTATCGGATAATTAATAATGTCCATGGCCTCTCTCAAGCTTTTTTTATTTGTATCCCTAGGAGGAGTCTTCCTCCTTTTTGTACCTGGGGTTTCCACTTCTCTGTTTAATTCCTCCTGTAGCGACAGGGGTCTTTCTATTGGGGTTGCTGGGGATACCATGTCATCAGGAAATCTTTTGGGGGGACATGGATTTGAAATTCTATCGGGGAAAAATTGGGTTTTTGGCGACAGCGTATAATCCAATTCTTGCTCCGAGCTTTCTGTGGATGAGCTCTCTGGGCTTTTTGGGGGTCTTGCAGGCATGGGTATTAGGGGTTTTCCTTTTAGGGATGACTAGGTTTTTCATGGCCAGAAATTCTTCAAAATCTTCCTCTTCGCTATTGTTTTCAAAATAGTTTTGTTTAAAATTAAAGGGTTTTAGTTCGGATAACCTTGATTTAGGAAATTCATCTTCCGCGTTTAATGAATCTGAAGATGAGGGTTCGGGTGCCCACTTAACGGGGTATTTGGCACCTTTCATACGGCTTACATGTGCTTTGTGTATTCTCCCGTTTTCTGGATTCATCATTTTAAAGGTAAAATCGTTGTCATATTTTTTGATTATTCTGTAGGGTCCTGAATATTTATTGGAAAGTTTTTTGCCTTCCAGTTTAGCTTCATTTTTCAGATAGACACGGTCGCCTACCTGAAAATTTATATTCCCTTTGATTTTGGACTCATTTCTCAGCTCTTGGTTCATTTTACATTTTTCTAAATCTTGTTTAACCATTTTATAGGTTTTTCTCATCCTATTTATAGAATCTTGCTTGTAGTCCTCGGTATTATTGTAATACTGCCTTGATTCTATAATTTATTGGTAAGGTATTTCAAAATCGCGTCCGAACAAAAGAAAAAATGGATTTTCTTTAGTCGTTTCCGAGTATGCCGTATTAATTACATTAGTTAAGTAAGGTAGATATTGATCCCAATCGTTTCGATTGTCCTTTGTACCAATACTCAAGACATTGGAAAATACCTTGTGCCTATTTTCGATTTTTCCATTAGCTTGGGGATGGTAGGGAGAGGTTACTAATTTCTCTCTTTTAGGGAAACTCATTAAATCCTTTGTTACCTTAGAAACGAAGTGACTTCCGTTATCACTAATAAGATGGCAAGGAACGCCAAATTTTCAAAATATTATTGCCAAGGCTTTACTCGTGGCGTAGGCGCCTTGATTTTTTAATGCCTTGGCAAAAGTGAAGCCGGTAAAATGGTCTATTACTGAGAGGACGCAAGTATGACCTCTATTAGGAACAGGCAATCCACCACTCGTACCAAAAAGGTCAAATGAAACAATGTCGAAAGGGAACCTTGCTACTGGCACTCTTCTCAAGGGGGGATTTGGGTACGTTTGTGGATTTTTTCTTAAGTTACAAGCTTCACATGTACTTATAAAATCTTTGAGTTTTGTTAACGCCGACGGAACATAAAAGTATTGTTTTAGCTTGTGAAATGTTTTGGTTATTCCTAAGTGTCCGCCTATTTCCGAATGGAAGTACTCAAAGGCAGGTATTATTAAGTTTTGGGGGAGTACTGGGATTATTAAGGTTTGATTTCTATTCGTTTCGCCCGTTACTATCCTGCAAAGAATTTCCTCGTCCAGGTCATAATAAAAATTGTCTATTTCCCGTCTTAGGGCTTTGAACTTATTAGGGAGATTATCAGAATTCACAAAGTAATTAATGAGAGTTAAACACATTTCATCCTCAACTTGGTTTCTTTTAATATTGGTTAGGGATAAAGGAATTACTTGTGCTCATTTTTCTTCCGCAAGGATTTTTGGCTTATTCTTCTTATGTCTTCGTTTACAGGGATTAATTGCATTTATTTTTTTAATTTCATTATCTGAAGGGTTATTCTCAGGGTATCTACTCAGGTAATCACAAGGGGCATTTTGTTTACCAGTCACGTGTTCAAACTCGTAATTCAGATCTTGGATTTTCATTATCCATCGCGCTAAAATTCCGGTTGGATTTTTGAATGTGCTTAGGTACAGTAAGCTTTTATGATCCGAACGGAATTTAAAATTTTGACCTACTAAATAATGTCTGAATTTATCTAAGTGGTAAATTATAGATAATAACTCTAATTGCGTTGCTGAATAACTACTTTCGCCTTTGGTTAGAGTTCTGCTTGAATAGCATATGACCTTCTCTATATATTGAGGGGGGTCCGGTTGGGATTCGAGGTTGTTTTCCACGGGGATTATTTGGGAAAGGATTGCACCGACACCTAGAGCTGAAGCATTAGTGGTAACCACAAATGTTCCTTTTTCAAAGTCTGGTAACGCAAATATTGGTTCAGAAGTAAGAGCCTTCTTGAGAGTGTCTAAGGAAGTTTGAGCTTCCTGAGACCAGGTAACATTTTTGGAATTCCCTTTAGTTGGATCTGTTAGGGGTTGCGCGATTTGGGCGTAGTTGCGTATGAATTTTCTAGAATAATTGGTTAAACCAATAATGCCTCTTAGTTGTTTCATAGTTTTTGGTGGCTTAAGATTCTCTACACATTTTATCTTCTGAGGTTACGGTGATATTTGACCTTGGGTCACTATCATTCCTAAGAATTTTATTTCGGATTGAAACAAATTTACTTTTTCCGGTCTACATTTCAAATTACCCTCTCTAAATTTTTCGAAAACTTTGGTTAATGTGTTTAAATGGTCCTCTGGCGTTTCTCCCACACAAATAACATCATCCACAAAATGGATAATATTTTCTATACCTCTTAATAAGTGTAACAGAGGTCTACATAATGCACTTGAACTTGTTTTGAGTCCAAAGGGTACTCTCAAATATTCATAAGAACCACATTCCGTCGTTGAAAAGGCCGTTTTATAGACATCATTATCTGCTATCTTAACCTGATGATAACCTTGCGGGAGGTCAAGGGATGTAAAAATTGTATTTTTGGTTGAAATGGAATCCAGGATTTCATCAATTCGGGGCAGGGGAAATTTGTCACTTACTACTTGCTTATTTAAGGCTCTATAATCTACTACAAGTCTAAGATCCTTGTTCTTTTTTGGTACTAGTATAACGGGGGCTGAATACGGGCTTATACTTGGCCGTATTATATTGTTTCTTTCTAATTCACTGATTTAATTTTTTACCCAGCATTTATAGGGATGAGGGATGCGATAGGTTTGTTTAGCTAAAGGTAATCCTGTCGTTTGGATAGAATGATGAGAAAATTAGGTAAAGACAATATCTTCCTTGCACATAGAAAAAATATCTCTAAAGTTTCAGATTAATTCACATAACTTTTCCCTTAGTTACGCATTTCGGATGTGATCTAATTTAAACTTTTCGAAAAATTTTGGTTTTGTTAGGGGGTACCAATCCTTTGGGTTGTTGGTTCCAATTTTATTAAATAAGCTTTCATTGGATTCTCTCAGGTTGTTTAGGTCGTGTTAAGAGATAACTTGTATTTTAACGATACCTGATCCTTTTTCAATGTGACCATATTTTTTTCATGCGTGTTATTTTCCCAAATAAAGCCTTCGCCTTTTTCGTATGAGATGATCTGTTCTTCACAAAACAAATTGTCTGTAATTTCCTTACACTGAGATGCGAGCCAAATTTTAGAATTGTAATTTAAAGGGTTGATCATTTTAGAGATTTGTACTCTGTGCATGGAGTTCGGTAATATTTTTGTTTTACGCATTGCGAACCCATAATGCTTTTCTTTCGAGTTATTTTCTATTAGGTTAAGGTTGGCGCTTGGTTGCGTCAAGTCTTCCGCTTTTGGGGTTGGTTGTGGGGGTGATTCCAAGTCTTGTCCCCTTACAATAGTACTTAGATTTATTATTTTATTCCATAATTCAGCTACTTTCTTTATTTCTGTTTGTCTGTACTCCTGCATTTTTCCCATTTTTGCTTTTATTGACTCGATCCATTTGCTGCTTGATTTTCTCTCTCGTCCTGTGGGAGAAAATGACGTGACATGAGGTACAGAAGATTTGATTCTATTGCTTCCCCTCTCTCCACGCGTCGGAGAATAGGATCGTATGGATAAACGAGTCTGTTATTTGCTATATCTAATAACACTTTATTAGATTTTAGAAAATTAGCACCAATTATAGCCTCGTATGGGAAATTTTTGCAGATTATGAAATTTGTAGAAAAGATCCTATTGTCTTTTATTACATCTAGGCATATGGAGCCTATAGCTTCCAGCCTATGACCCGTGACACTTGTTAAACTGGGAATATTGCAATTTTTCCGTCGTTTAATATATACTGGTAGTCTATTAAATACATTCAAATTTATTATGTTAACCGATGCACCCGAATCTATTAACGCTTTGAAGTTAATACTTGCAACACTTAAATTATTTAATATAGGTCGTATATCATTGTTATCACTAAAAGAGGGTACAATTACTGGATAGGACCTATAAGATATACTGGCCTCCAGGGTCCCAGTTAATTTTCTTGGGGGCCTGATTCGTTTCCCTGTGCGCTTATTTGATAAGTTGGGGTTTGAAATTGGGGTTCGGTGGGAATTTCAAATGCTAGTGAAGTTCCAAGTTGATTGACATTTGATTGTCTTGGTCGCCACGTATAATTGCGTGGGTTGGGATATCTCGTGCCGACGGCTCGCGGCATTTGTTCATTTTGTATTGGCGAAAAATTTCTTTCGTTTCCTGAAAAATTTCTTTCGTTTCCCGTGGGGAAAAAATATCTTCTGTCATTACCTGTATTCCTGTTAAATTTAGTTGGATACACTGTTCGTGAATTATATTGGTACATGTTTTGTTGGGTATTTGGGTTGGGGAACCGATAATTATTTTGTCGGTTGGGGGAATGGGTTGTATAGGTTTGGGGATTCGTATATTGAGAAGGATTCGCGTGTACAAATCCTTCTTGGTACAAGTTGCGGTACGACGTGAGACGTCGGGGGCTATTTCTATAGCTTCCTGACCCGTTTGCATTTAATTTTGTTCTCCCGAACAAACGGCTATCGGAACTGGGAGTTGCTGGTGTGAAGTTATTTCTAGTACGGCATTCCCTGGCGATATGTCCTTGTTTATTACATGCATAGCATATAATTGGGGGGTTCTGTGCGTTGTTTGTTGTATTCGTGGGTACGAAACGTACCACCCTTTACCTTGTAGGAGCTGGAGATCTATTCTGGTTTGGTTTGGGTGAGGTTTTTCTTGGAAGGAATTTAGGGAAGTTGCTCGTGATCGTCCCGGAGGTGAATTTTCTATGTTATTTATTCTCGACTTATTGTGATTTGCCACAATTGAGTCAATTTCTATCATTCTCTCTACTTCCTGGACTGCTAGGTCTAACGTTTGGATATTCTTTGATATCAACATTCGGTATAGTTTGGGGCTTAATCCGTGCATGAAAGCATTAAGTACGATTTTATCGTATAAAGGGCCCGATTCTTTTCCATATTTTGCCTCAATGGATACCATTACCTTGTGTAGGTATTCCCTAACATTTTGTGTTTCATCGAAACAAACCGTACCATGATTTAGTTTGTGTGTTGAACTGGTTTCAACAAATCTTTCTCGGAAAGCTTTTAGCAATTTTTTGAGTGAATTTATAGGAAGGTTGTTATCTTCCCCTATTGTTTGTTCTATTTGTTTCAGAAATGTTAATGCCTGTCCCTTAAGTCTCATTAACAACATGTTTACTAATGATTTTAAGTCCGTTTGGGTTATTTCTACGAATTGGTTTAATTGAATAACAAACTCGTCTACGTCTGCATCACCGTTATATGAAGGAAGTGATTTTGAAATTTCCGCTGTTTTGGCAATGAGTTTTTGCTTTAATAATAGCTCGTTTTGGTCCAACGACATTTTGGTTTTTTTTATGGGTTAAAATTCGGTACTGATTTGTAATTGTTTTATACCATTTAAAATTGATATTTTTTTTTTTAATTACGTGTAATCTCTTTTGCTATTATTTCAAGAGGATTTAGGCCTAAAAAAAATTTTGTACTTAAAAATATGTAAACAATATTACACTTCAAAGCATGCAAAGAGAGAAAAAAAAATTTTCTTGTGGGTAATATTTCTCAACAATTCTCCTCATCTTTTTTTTCAATGTTGTCCTTGTGTTTTTGCTCCTTTAAACAGGCCGCGCCAATTCTAATGGGGGGGTTTTTGTTAAAATGTAAAGTGCCACTTCTTAATGGGGGGTTTTTATATAATGAAAAGTTTATACTAATGGGGAGGTTTCAAAATGACTAATTCTTATATCTTCTTTTGAGGTTTCCCAATGGATGTTGTCCTTGTGTTTTTGCTCCTTTAAACAGGCCGCGCCAATTCTACTGGGGGGGTTTTTGTTAACAGGGAAGTGCCACTTCTTAATGGGGGGTATTTTATATAATGAAAAGTTTACACTAATGGGGAGGTTTCAAAACGACTAATTCTTATATCTTCTTTTGAGGTTCCCCAATGGAGAATCTCCGATTAATTAATTCAATGGGAAATTTAGTTCAGCTCTTGGCTAGCGGTCCGCGAGTGGCTTACTTGAGTGGAGGCGGAACTTCTAGAATTGGGAGCTTACATTAATAGTTCAATTGGGGAGCTTGTACTAACGGCCATGCTGAGTCGAAATCATACTGTACAGTTGCAGTGTCCCTTGGGAGCGAATGGAGCCACAAGGACTAACGAGCTTGAGAAATATTAACACAAGAGAATAACATAAAATAATAATGCATTTATTGTTACTTACATAATAGTCGCAGAGTTCTTGGTTGTATCAACAAATTAGCAACACAGGTCTCTAATAACAAATTGTACTGAGACGAAATAACTCAAAATTTGTACACTGGTGAAATGTTTCTTCAAAAGTTCATTACAACACAATCATGGTAAAAGACTGGTAAAAGACTGATCAAAAACTCCTGGAAGACTCCTCAAATTTGGTAAGTCCTAACTATCTATCCTCTGCGATTTTGCCGGAGGTTACGTTTAGGCGTTGCTAAAAGTATATTTTTTCAGTCCCCATTGGCTGCACTATTTGTCCTACATTACTATTGGACGGGCTTGCACCAATGGGCTACTTGGGTTTAATTAAAGTTTATGACTTTTAGGATATCACTCTGGAATTTTTCTAACAACTAAAAATTCTACATTGCAATATTTTGCTAGCAGGGGACCGCTTAAATTGTGACCTTTAAGATATCACTTTGGAATTTTTTCGAACGAACAAAGTTTTATATTGTAACATTTTCCCAGTAGGATGTCGCTTAAATTTAAGAGAAGTATATTTTATTTATTGTAAAATTTGTAAAGAATATTACGGTTTAATTTAATTAAAATAAACAGTTTTAAACTTAGTCTACAGAACAATGTAATTAGCTTAAGCAAATATATTTTGCATCTCGAGTGACTACTTTTTTTTGTATTGTAAATCTTACTCTCTTGACAGTTTGGTATTTTCGAGCGGTTATTATTCGAACTACTTTTTTAGTCACCTGTCGTATAAGATTTGGTCAAGCTAATATTTATTGGATACTTTGGAGACGGGGAGTCGGATTTACTTATTACATTTTCAGTGGGAAAGATTTTTGTTTAATTAACTACGTTTATTACAGTTTTTTAAATTGAACGCTTGATATTTGTTTGATCTGTAGGTTAATCAAATTTTCGGATTCACATTCTTGGGTGATGTTACTTTATTGGGGTAACTTTGATTGTGGAATTTTGATGTCTATTTTTTGAAAATCCACCCCATTACATGCGTCATTGGCGCCTTACTGAAAACTATATGAGTCTTGAACAGTCTTGGAAAGTATAAACAAAATCAAATTCAATATTAGATATATAATGATATTAATTGTTGAAAGATCCATCAGTTCAAGATTTTTTTTTTTCACTGTAATTTTTATTTTCATTTTCAGTGCTGTAAGAACTGGAAAAGAATAAATTTGTAATATACGAGTAATTTTTTTCAGTGAAGCGCCAATGATGCAGAAGTATTTAGGTTTTTACGGTTAAAGAAGGGGGCAGTATTCAAATTTTGTTTGTAGTGAAACTATATTTGTCTTGACCAATCTTGGAAAGAACTAACAGATTAAACTGAATGCTGTAAGAACTGGAAAAGAATAAATTTGTAATATACGAGTAATTCGTGTTCAGTGAAGCGCCAATGACGCAGAAGTATTTAGGTCTTACAGTTAAAGAAGGGGGCAGTATTCAAATTTTGTCTGTAGTGAAACTATATTTGTCTTGACCAATCTTGGAAAGAACTAACAGATTAAACTGAATGCTGTAAGAACTGGAAAAGAATAAATTTGTAATATACGAGTAATTCGTGTTCAGTGAAGCGCCAATGACGCAGAAGTATTTAGGTCTTACAGTTAAAGAAGGGGGCAGTATTCAAATTTTGTCTGTAGTGAAACTATACTTGTCTTGACCAATCTTGGAAAGAACTAATAAATTAAACTGAATGTTTTATGTATAAAGATATTAAATGCTGAAACCTCATCAGTTCAAAATTTTACTGTAATTTTATTATTTATCTTCAATATTAAGTACAAAAGAAAACATTTGTAATATAATTTGTTTTCAGTAAAGCGCCAATGCAATGCTTAGATTGAATATGAAAATCAAGCTTAAAACAAGAAAAATAGTTTGTAATGAAAAAAAATAGCGAGTAATGCTTAGATTGAATATGAAAATCAAGCTTAAAACCAAAAAAAATAGTTTGCCATTAAAGCATAAATGAAACTTAAAACGAATAAAAATTAAATAAACAATCAATGCGAAAAACATACAATATATATTAATGTAAATGAATAAATAAATCTTAAAACCAGTGAAACTTAAATTGAATATACAAATCAAGTTTGAATCGAATAAAAATAACTACAAAGAGTTTGGGTATTGCCTCACTGCAGAAGTCTAAAACCTGCTGCGTCATCGGTGCTTTACTGAAAACGAATTATATTACAAATGTTTTCTTTTGTACTTTTGATAAATATTAAAATTATAGTAATATTTTGAACTGATGAGCTTTCAGCAATTAATATCATTATACATAAAACATTCAGTTTAATTTATTAGTTCTTTCCAGGATCTGTCAAGACAAATATAGTTTCACTAAAAACAAAATTTGGGTACTGCCCCTTTCTTTAACTGTAAAAACCTAAAGCCTTCTCTGTCATTGGCACTTCACTAAAAACGAATTACTCGTATATTACAAATTAAATCTTTTCCAGTTCTTACGGCATTGAAAATGAAAATAAAAATTACAGTGAAAAAAAAATCTTGAACTGATGGATTTCTCAACAATTAATTTCATTATATATCTAATTTTGAATTTGATTTTGTTTATACTTTCCAAGACTGTTCAAGACTCATATAGTTTTCAGTAAGGCGCCAATGACGCAGTAGGTTTTAGGCTTCTGCAGTGAGGCGATACCCAAACTCTTGTTTGTAGTTATTTTTATTCGATTCAAACTTGATTTGCATATTCAATTTAAGTTTCACTTGTTTTAAGATTTATTTATTCATTTACATTAATATACATTGTATGTTTGTTCGCATTGATTGTTTATCTAATTTCTGTTCGTTTTAAGCTTCATTTATGCTTTAATAGTAAACTTTTTTTTCGTTTTAAGCTTGATTTTCATATTCAATCTAAGCATTACTCGCTTTAAGATCTATTTATTCATTTATACTATTACTTGTTGTGATTTTCGCTATGATTATTTGTTTAATTTCTGGTCGTTTTGGGTTTCATTTATTCTTTAATAGTAATTTCTGGTCGTTTTGAGTTTAATTTTAACAGGTATTTGTATCTCCGGAGCCTAAATTTAAAATGCCTTTACTTTTCTTTGAAAAACTTATTTTTCGGAAAGTTTTTTTTTAATTAACGGATTCTGGTCCATATTAACTGAAATATTTAAATACAATATGAACTCTAAGTGTTTTCATGGTTTACATTAAAAAACGATTATTGGAATAGCAACCCATTGAATACATTGGACTTAGTTAGCTACCTGATTGTTTGAGATTCGTCTCTTACTATTTCAAAGAAGAAAGAGCCATAGGCTTTATCCTGTTTGTCATCGTTACATAAAGAATGTATATACTTCATTGTAAATGGTGCTAATTAGTATTACATCATATAGTAGTTATTAAATAATGTTTGGTTTGGACTTTAAATTGACAAATACGTAAAATTGGCTGAGGCAGGAACTGAACCTGTAACCTACGTATTAGAACTCCAACACGCAATCCAATACACCATTCAGGCTATTTTGGGTACAATTTTTAAACAGTTCATAATAAAAGACGATCATTAGAAGAACAAACCATTGCATAAATTGGACTTAGTTAGGTGCCAGATTCTTAGAGGGTCCTCTCTTACTGCTCCAAAAAAGAAAAAGCAGTAGGCTTTTTCCTGTTTCTAATCAGAGTTTAGTTTCTAATCTGAGTATCAGCTACAGTCCAGGTTATAGCGGTAGCTTGTAAGCTAGTAAGACATGATCACGCCCCCTAGTAAAAACTAAATTAACCCATAACTCGTAAAATTAGAGTCAAGTCAAAACAAAAAGTATTAGAACCGTCTTCTCCAAAACCTCTATATAGCAAACTTACCGTCACTTGGCTTGAACAAGAGGGAAAATATATTGGCTTGAAAATCAAGAAAAGTGGCTGAAACCACGATATTCTCTACATACGGCATCTTTTTATCTTTCCTTTTTTTTTCCTTAGCTAGCTTGGCACTGGAAAGTCACAGAGAGCTGTATAATGGCTCATTTTAAAGGAAATTGCTATATCTAGTGCCTTTTGTAATTAAAAGTAAAATAGTTTTTAAAATATATCAATTTTGACAAAAAAAACTGCATTTTCATGTACAAGCTTGATAAATTTTACATTAAAGAACGAATTCTAACCTATACTAACTGAAAGGTGTGTATGGGTGTGAGGAGTGGTTACAGTATCAAGTTTGCAGCTGTAGCTGTAATCTAGTTTATAGTAATAGCTACATAAGGGATCGACCTGATTAATTATAACTGGGGATTATGTAAGTTTTATCGGTATTATAGCTGTAGAGATGGCTGAAATCTACTAAAGAATAAACCAGGGCCTATATTGGACTTAGTTTGGTGCCTCACTCTCTGAAGTTCGTCTCTTACTATTCTAAAAAAGAAAAAGCCATAGGCGTTTTCCTGTTTTTTATATACATTATATGTAACTTATTTTTTATAAGTCTCCGATGGCACAACGGTAAGGATACGTGCTTGTATCTAGTAGTTAGGATAGCATGCATTCATCAAGATTGGCCATAAAAATGGAGTTTTTAGCGGAATGTTTGATTATATTTAAAAAAAAATTGGAATTAGAAAAGGTTTTTAACCCCATCATTTTTCTTTAAAATGAATTACACAAAGGATCGATATAGTTCATCATAAAGAGTGTCAGTGTAGAGTTATATTAAAGAACGAACTTTAGTCCGTAGAAACTGAAGTATTATAATTAATCATAATTTACATTAAAAGATGATTATTGGAATAACAAACCATTGCACACGTTGGACTTAGTTAGCTACTTGACTGTTTGAGATTAGTTTTTTACTATTTAAAAGAATATATTAAAGACCGAGCTGTTGCCTTTAGTAAATGATAGTCCTTCTAATAAAGGTAGTGAAGAATCAAATAGTTCGTGGTAACGAAGCGTATAGTAAGAGTGACTCGTCTCAATAGTAACCGAAACTCTAAAAAACGAAATTTTAATATCAATAGGTACATCAAAAGAATCGGATTTTATGCTGATTTTAAATATATAAGTTTCATCAAGTTTAGTTCTAGCCATAAAAATTACGAAAAAATTAAAACGAGAATTACAAAGTTACATCAAAAGTCCTGAGAAATCCTGGCTCCAGTGGTAGCTAGTAACCTAGCAAAAGACGATCACATCCAATGTTAAGAAATATAAAAACCCATAGCTCCTAAAAAAAGAGTCAGATCAAAACAAAAAATACACCATTGGAACTGCCTTGTCCGAAACCCCTACAAAGGAAACTTTCTGTCCCTTGGCTTTAACAGTAAGGGAAATATAGTGGCTTTAAACTCAAGAAAAGTGGTAGCTACTACAGCATTCTGCCTAAACGGCATCTTTTTCTCTTCCACCAATAGCTTGACACTGGAACATTGTAGAGTTGTTCAATGGCTCATTTTAAAGGAAATAATGGGGTTAAAAACCTTTTGCAATTAAAACAAATTATTTTTAAAATAGAATCAATTTTTACGAAAAACTGCATATTTCATGTTAAAGATTAATCAATGACGTCATAATCGTAGGTTATAGCCAGGTCGTCTCTTACTGTTCCAATTAAAAAAGAGCCGTAGGCTTTTTCCTGTTTGTAATTTTATCATACGGAGATCACTTGACTCTTTGCATGCCCTTATATTGATGCATGACGTCATAATATATAAAAGCATATATAATATGTTACAACCATAAATGACGTCATACAATATACACAAAGGATCAATATAGTTCTTTATAAATCATACAGTTCGTGGTAACAAACTGTGTAGTAAGTGGAACTCGTCTCAGTAGTAACCGAGACTCTAAAAAACGGAATTTTAATATCAATAGATACATCAAAAGAATCGAATTTTTACGCTGATTTGAAATATATAAATTTCATCAAGTTTACTCATATGAATCAGCGTAAAGTGACGAGCCTGAGAAAATTTGCCTTATTTTCAAAAAAAAGGGAAAAACACCCCCTAAGTCATAGAATTTTACATAAAGGATCGATATGGTGTATTAAAAAGCAAAAATTATACATAACGGGTTAATACAGTTCATTATATATGGGGACTATGTAGTTTCATTTGGTATAGCTGAAACCTAGCAAAGAACAAACCAAGGCACATAGTAACTAAAAGTTAAGATCGTACAAGCATCGTCTCTTGCTATTCCAACTAAGAAAAAACCATAGGCTTTCCTGTTTGTAATGTGGGTTGCAGTGGTATCCAGGTTGCAGCGGTAGCTAGCAACCTAGTAAGAGACAATCACGTCCCACGATGAAAAAAAAAATTCCATAACTCCTAAGACTAGAGTCAGATCAAAAAACGAAATACACTATTAGAACTGTATTTTCTAAAACCCCAATATGAGAATTAAAACTCTAGGGTCGACACAACCCCCCAGGACCCAGAGACAGGCGTTGCAAGTTACATTCTGGGGGTATATATGGTTTTTATAGAAGGGATGCTCGTATAAACTTCAGAGAGGGCTCATTTGATTGAAAATAGAAAGTTTTATTTCACTTTTAAAGAGTAAAAGAGACCGAACGGCAATCAGCCCCCCCCCCCCACCACCCCCTTTTTTCCTCATACCCATCTGATAAAAATTTTGAGATAGACATTTTGTTAAAAATAGTTCGAACATCAGATAATAAAAACTCCGAGGTGACCCAAACCCATTTTTTCACTTTGATATTGTTACTTTGATACCAGTTTTGATACTTTGATGAACATTTGATTAAAAAAAAAATTTTAATATGAAATAAGGAATTTTTAAGAACGTGAAACTTTTTGAAATCAAAAACGAACAAAAATTAATTTAAAAAAAACTTTCCGTAAAATAAGTTTTTCAAATAAAAGTAAAGGGCATTTTAAACTTAAGCTCAGCAGATACAAATACCTGTTAAAATTCAAACTCAAACGACCAGAAATTACTATTGAAGAATAAATGAAACCAAAACGAACAGAAATTAAATAAACAATCATATAAACAAACAAGCAAAAGACTTAAAACAAGTAATAATATAAATGAATAAATAGATCTTAAAGCGAGTAATGCTTTGATTGAATATGAAAATCAAGCTTAAACCAAAAAAATATTTTGCTATTGAAGCATAAATGAAACTTAAACCGAATAGAAATTAAATAAACAATCAATGTAAACAAACATACAAAAGAATAAATACATCTTAAAACGAGTTGAAACTTAAACTGAATATGCAAATCAAGGTTGAAACGAACGAAAATCACTACAAGCAAGAGTTTGGGTATCGCCTCCTCTCACGTTAAAACGTCTAAAACCTACTGCGTCATTGGTGCTTTACTGAAAACTATATGCGTCTTGAACAGTCTTGGAAAGTATAAACAAAATCAAATTGAATATTTGATATATAATGATATTAGTTATTTAAAGATCCATCAGTTCAAGAATTTATTTCACTCTAATTGTATTTTTATTTTCAATGCTGCAAGAACTGGAAAAGAAAATATTTGTAATATAATTCATTTTCAGTGAAGTGCCAAAGACACAGTAGGCTTTTGGTTTTTACAGTTACGGAAGGGGGCAGTATCCAAACTCTTGTTTGTAGTGAAACTATATTCGTCTTGAAAAATTATAGAAAGAACTAATAAATTAAACTGAATATTTTGATGTATAGTAATTGAATATTTGATGTATATTAATTGCTGAAGGCTCATCAGTTCAAAATTTTACTATAATTTTAATGTTTATTTTCAATATTAAGTACAAAAGAAAATATTTGTAATAAAATTGGGATGCGTAAATCATCATCATGATCTAATTCTAGGAGAGTTTTATCTCCCCATTTGATCTTGTGTTCTCCCATTTCCTTTGTCATGCTCCTTGAGACAAAGCCCATCAAAATGATCCATATAGAAGGGGATAGAACGCAGCCCTGCTAAACTCCTGATTTAATACCAAACCACTGAACCAGCTACTAACCTCATTTCCTTAACTGCAACAATGTTATTCTAGTACACGGCATAAATCCCTTTAATGTATTTATTTGGTATACAATACAAGGATAAAACTTTTGCCAAAGCTCTTCTGAATCAGTTGAATCAAACACTTGCCCATAATCTATGAAACTGTGGACTAAAGGTGTTTGATGACTCAGGTACTTCTCAATTATTAATCTAAGAGTTAAAATTTTAGTGACACATCCTCAATCCTTCTTTCTCTTAAAACTTTATCTACAGAATCTTCAGTTTGAAAAGTATCATCATACTAAGTAATTTTTTTCCTACAGATACCAGGCTAATTGGTTGAAATTATTGGATTGGCTAATTATTATGAATTTTTTTGCTATTGACGGTCTTGGATGTTTGTTGTGTTCCTTCATTATTTTATGTAGTGCAGTGTATCATTTGCATGGTTCTGTTGTTGTTGTTTTTTTGACAAATCATAAAAACACATTGGGGCACAGCCAGTTTAGGACAGTTCTCCCCTACTGCCCCCCATCCCTTAAGCAAATAAAATCCAGATCCTGTTGTTTGTACATGCTAATTACTTGTTTCACTTTATTTTCTTTCTTTTTTTCCCTACTGGTATGAGCTTTTCAGAAATGTAAATTCTGACTACTGCATTGAGTGCACCTACTTCTGATAAGTTGTTCGTTACTCTTAACAATGCTCGAAATTTGTAATTGAATATTTATCAGGAATGGATACTCGTTTGAAAAGGCATTACTTCTTTCTGTTTTTCGTGGTACTTCTGGAATAGACCGAATCTACTTGGGGTACCCTGTTAGTGGATTATTAAAACTGTTCACATGTGGTTTTATGTTTGTTGGCCAATTAATAGATGTGCCAGTGCCAGTTTGGACCTTCAGGGTCTAGTGCCGTCATACTTACTTACTACTATACTTATTACAATACAAACTCTTGGTCCAGCAGATGGCTCAGTATGCTTGATTAGCTATTATGGCCAGGTTTTAGAAATACTGCAAATAAATGATTTCACATACAGATATCCGCAGGAGGATTGGATCTCATAATGGTACGTTTATCTGAATATGAAAAACTGATACCGTACTATAAAAGCTAATAGCTGCGGAAATATACAAGGAGGAACTGAAAAATCCGGTGAAAATATAGTTGTGAACATCGTTCGATCCCTTGCTGACTTATCACTAGTTTTAGTGAGTTTGTTTTTCTCTCTGGGGTAATAAATCTTAGAATGGGAAGGGGAGCTTAGCTATGTTACTACCCTATTTGGAAGTCAGGATTTTGAAAGATAATAATGTTGGGGCCCAAGTATCCTTCCGAACAAAGTTTGTTATTACACTCTGGCTGCTTCTGTGCCTGTAAATCTGATTTCATTTTAACACTATAGCCATTTCTCATATTCATCCCCCAAAAATGCTGCGTAAAATACCACACTAGCGCACATATATCACTAAATTTGTAATTGCACACAGCCAAAATTCTTTTTCTAGCATTTGAACTTAGATTTTGCACACAGCCAGATAAGCTTTTTCTTCAAAGTCTACTGTATATGTTTACTTCGTAGGTTATGAAGAAAAAAAAATTAAAATAAAAATATATAAAAAGAGCATTTAGAGTCACTCCGAAATGGTAGTTTCAATTTTTGTTTGACAGGCTACTTTAAAAGCCCAAAATCAGTACTTCGATTTGACAAAGGAAGTGAACAAAAATACAACTTATGCATGTTTGTGTTTTTAATGTTTGTTTTTTGTCCCTTTTTTCCCCTGGTACAGCAATTCAATTTTTTAATCATTCCTTACTATTCAAGTCAATTTTATTTTACTTTTTATAAATTTTTCTCCTTAGGCCAGGGGTAGCCCTGGTTGAATTAAAACTTGGATGAGATAAGGTTGAAAGATAAATATGAACTAATTGAAATATTTGCATCAGATGAAAACTATTTTTTAGAATTAGCATCTCCACTCATAAAGTTTCAATTACTTTAAGCATTATTACCCAAAATCTAACTTCAAATACTATATTTCAAAAAATTTTGAAATGCATTAATATTTTTTCGGATAAATCATTAAAAAAATTCGATTAACTTTGATTTAGTGGGAAGCTTCCAGCTAAAAAAATTTTCTTTAACATTACAGATTTCATATGGTGTACTTCTTATGAAAATTTAATGACAAAATAATATTTTTAAGTGCAAACATAGTGACACAAAATTTAATTTGAAATTTCATATCCATATTAGGATTACCACTATTATACTATAATCAAAATATATTTATTCTCAGTTTAAGAAAGTTAAAAACGTCTCTTAGATTTTCTTGTGACGTGTGTGTAGGGTGATCAGCCTTGACCCTTGTTGGTGAAAAGGTACAGTATACTTTGACGGTCAGATCTTAGAACAATGATGAACTAAAAAACGGTAATCTGTGCATAATAATGTAAGATCTTAGTGGTAAAGAATGGGGTTAATAAATTGTCCATATCTGCTTGTAACATACTGAGCAAGCGCAGAAGGACAAGGTAACCAAAAAAAAATATTTTAATAGGCTCACCATTTCTAACCATCATTTAATTTTCATACGAAAATATCAGAATCCATTTGAATCTTTTTTGAATATATTAGTCAGCTTCTTTATGTACCAAATCAGGAGTTAGTTTGCTTTCACAGCCAGCCAGATCAAGCCAGTGGTGGATCCAGGGGGGCCCTAACGTAGTCTAAAGTAGTGTAATTTACTTAATTAACGCAAGACTTCGTTAATCAAGCTTGCTCCTAATGCAAGTTTATCGGATCAACCTAAAAAATCCTGTATCCGCCCCAGGATCAAGGTTCATATTGTAGAGAATCAGTCGGCAGGCTGGCTTTCACACCATCTCACCTAAGTCCTGCTAGTAGGACCTAGATTGTTTAACACCGACAAGTCTCTGAAAACATGCATCTTTGACAAGGCTCAAAGTTCTACCGAGTGAGGGCATACCTCGTTTTTACGTTGACTATGGACTTGGCTCGTTTTTACACCAGCCAAGCCTTTATTCAGCAAACGTACTATGAGCATCTATCTATCTAAAAATACCTTTCTCAACTGTATTATATTGCAAGGAAAAAAGGATAATTTATTATAAAATCAAAGCTTGAATTAATATGGATATTTAGCGCTCAAATGGAATTATTATACGATTGAATGAGTAACACTTCATTCGGCATGCCTAATGTTTTATGCTAATTTGTTAGCAGTCATCATAATGCTCTTGCTTGAGTAATAGCATAGTTTGCGCGAATGTGCTTATTGTCAGTATGCAGTGGAGTCAGTTTATTTAACAAAATTCTGGAGCCTTTTTTTTGCTGCTGTGGTGATTATTTATGCATTAGAGAGCTGATATAATTATTTAGCTGCTGTTCATGTTGATGTTGCTGCATAGTGTTAACCGTGCCAGTAACTAATGGCTAAAGTGAACAGCATGTTAAGATCACCGTGGGTAAATAATTGATTCCATTAGAGGTTCGCGAATCTCTTTAATCTTAATTTGGTATGGGGCGTCATCGCAAATGTAATCATCTTGGTGAAGACCCTGAGAACCATTCGAGTTCGAAAGCTACTAGCACCGGAAGTACGATTGCCAAAGTTACCATGAATACTTTGAAACTAAATTTTAAACAAATACTGGTATACATTCAAGAAAATTAAAAGAAGTTTGACATTGTGAATGATAAGTTAAAAGGGTTAGACGTTCCTGTTTCCAAATTAGAGGTATCCTAAGCGGGGCAATATTCTAAAGCTGCTAGCATATATTTTAAAATGGCATTTCTATTGAATGAGAATACATCTTTGAAATCACAAATACCAGTTCTTGTCGATGAAGCTAAGGTCCAGTCACAGGGAGCTTTAGATTTGTCGGATAGGGTTTCTAGAATGGAAATTGATCAGAGGGGTAAAATATATAATTGTTTGGATGCAGCTAGTGAGAAAGAAAACGCTGCTACTAATTTGTCTAAAGATGTTATTACAGTTGGCCTTGAACAGCCTGCAGTTCCACCCTTTAAATTTATCAAGTGTGATAACAAAACATAAAATCGTGGAAAAAAGAGAAAACGAGGAAAATAACAGCCAATTAAAATTTTTTAAAATTATGGAAATATTTTGATCAAGACCTCCACTTGACCGCCCTCAGTGCAGAATAATACTAAAAAAATATAAAATACCAAACCTTAAAACAAAACTAATATAAGATGACCCTTTCAGAGTAACGGTGAAAGGGTAACCGGTGAAAGGGTAAGTGAGTTATCCTTTTTCTATCCCTAGGAATAGGCGAATTATGCATTGCAAACAAACTAAAAAATAAGATTATTGGTCCATTCGAGGATTTGTTTCTTAGTAATGATGAAACCCCCAGTTACGCCGAGCCGGAAATGCCCTACTTAGCAAGCGATCCCAGTTACGTGATGCAAATTTTGATGTAAGGGTATCTAAATCATTCCCGCTTTATTTGCAAATCAGACACTCTGACGGATTGATAGCTAAATATTTTCAAAATGATCCAATTGATGAACTTGCTAAACCAGTCACTAGACAAGATTATGGTGAGCGTAGTCAAAGGGTTTGATTCAGGCG
The DNA here is from genome assembly GCF_049724085.1 of Artemia sp. Qi Xiang Cuo. Taxonomy (NCBI): domain Eukaryota; kingdom Metazoa; phylum Arthropoda; class Branchiopoda; order Anostraca; family Artemiidae; genus Artemia; species Artemia sp. Qi Xiang Cuo. The sequence goes on from NC_142796.1 coordinate 30,878,410, forward strand.
AAATAATTGAGAGTTTTTTAATAATCATTATTCAGAGAATTATACCATCAAAAGTTATGAAATAGTTTACTTACTTACTTAGGTCCCGGCCATCCTCGTGGGACGTTTTGGGGCCACTCCTCTTGCTAGCTCATGCGTAAGGGCTCGGTACATTGCTCTATCTGGTGCGATACGTGATAACTGGGCTATCTTTACGTCGTCGAAGTGGAAGTTCTCCACCCATCGTTTTCGTGGTCTGCCTCGTGAGCGAAGGCCATGGAGGGATCCTTCAAGGGCGATTTTCGGAAGGCGGCTCGGCTCCATTCGCTTGACGTGGCCGAACCAGCGCAGTTGTTGCTTCTTAATTTTATTGAGTATGGTTTCAGTGGACTGGAGCCTTTGACGTACTTCCACATTTGTGATTCGGTCACTGTATTTGATTCTAGAAATTCGACGGAGGCATCTCACCTCAAAAGCAAGAAGTTTTATTTCGTCTTCGGTTTTCAGAGTCCATGTTTCACATCCATAAATAACTATGGGGATTACTAAACTGTTTAATAGGCGCATTCTGAATTTGTTGGATAGGTGGTTACTTTTCCAGATGTTGGCTAGTCTTTGGAAGCTGGAGATAGCTAGTGCAAGTCGACGTTTCACGTCAGAGCTATGACAATTATCTGAGGAGAGTAGGCTACCAAGGTACAGGAAGTGATAAACCGTTTCAACCTGTCTCCCGCCTATGGTGATAATGGGCAGGTTGTCTAATTCACGTCTCGTAGTTACCATGACTTTGGTCTTGCTGGCATTGATCTCCATCCCGAAGGGCTTTGTGGTATCGTAGAGTTTATCAGCTTGTGCCTGCAATTCTTGTGTAGAGTTGGCTAGCTCATCAATATCATCAGCGTAGGCAAGATTCTCTATTAACACCCCTCCTATTGTTGCGCCATATTCCGACTGCATCATCGACAGAACGGCATTTAGAAAGAGGTTGAAGAGATGTGGTGATAAGATGCAACCCTGGAGTACTCCCGACGAAGTTGTAAACTCTTCTGACAACCCATCAACGGTTATTACTTGGCCTCGGAACTGGTCGTACAGACTCTTGATTATTTGGACTATCTCATAAGGGATACTGTAGTGAAGAAAGATATGCCATAGTCCTTCGCGCCATATCAGGTCAAATGCCTGACGGAAATCAACGAATAGTTGGTAGAGTTCTTGGTTGAATTTGATATATCGTTCCATGAGTTGCCGAATGACAAATATCTAATCGATTGTTGATCTTCCAGGGCGGAAGCCGGCCTGATAGTCTCCAATGGCGAAGGTAGTTGTTGCTTGAATGTAACGGAGTAGGATTTTTGTAAGGACACGTGACTGATGGCTCGTGAGGCTGATTGGACGGTAGTTTCCGCACTTTTTCTTTAACCCCTTTTTGTGAATGAGTACATTGGCAGCCTTGTACCACTGACGGGGTATGTGGCTCGTCTCCCACACCGCAGACACAATGGCATGGTACAGATCAGTTACATCATCCGATCCAACGTTAATGAGTTCAGCGGTGACTCCGTCTGGGCCAGGCGCTTTTCCTTGTTTGAGAGTCTTGATTGCTGACTCGGTTTCTGACTTGAGTAGGGGTGGTGGTCTGAGTTCTTGGTCGGGTATGGGGAAGCGGGTTAGTATTTTAGGATCCGCAGCTACTGGGGGATTCAGTTTATTGTTAAAGTATTCTTTCCATCTTTTCAAGTTTCATCTTTGAATCGTAGATCTCATTTCCGTCTTTGTCCAGGATCACTGATGTCTGCGGCTCTTTTTTCCGGCTTAACTCGCGTACCATTCTGAAAACTGCTCCGCTAGTCCCCTTCTTGGACAGTACTTCGCAGTCTTCGCATTTCTTCCGCAGGTGGTTACGTAGTGCCTTTCTGATATCTCGCTCTGCTCTTCTCTTGAGGAGCTTGTAAGTATCCCAACTGTGACGGTCGGATTTATTGCAAAGAAGTCGCTTATCCCCGCCTAGCACAATGATCTCATCTGTGATCCATGGTTTTTCATTTGGAGTTTTTCTTCCAAGGACGTCATTCGCTGTCTCTATGATAGCTGATGTAGCCTGCTCGGTCAGGAAGTCTATCTCATTAGCAGTGGTCAAGGAAGAATGAATTTTCTGGATCTCTCGGAATTTTTCAGATAGAGTGGAAGTGTAGGTCTGCCTTTTTGCGGGATCCCGCAGCAGATCCAGCCGGAATCTTGGGATTTTTGTTGCTTTTTGCAATTTTGTTATTCTTAGCTTGAACTTTGACATCAGGAGAGTGGGGTCAGATTCGAAGCCTGCTCCTGGTAATGCTACTGTGTCTAGTACGGAAGACTTCCAGCGCTTCGATATCAGGATATAATAAATCATGTTCTTGGTTTTACCGTCTGGGGATCTCCAGGTCACTTTACTTCGATGGCGGTGTTTAAAATTTGTGTTGATTAAGAATAAATCGTTTTCTCAGCAGAAGTCGAGCAATCGTTCCCCTCTCGCATTGAGTTTTCCGTGACCAAAAGTCCCCATTACATCGGATCGACCAGTATTATCCATACCTACTATAGCGTTAAAGTCCCCCATGACAGTCAGTACGTCTTTCTTGTGGATTTGGTCAATGACGCTTTGTAGTGTGAAATAGAATGCATCGCATTCTTCCTCACTTCTGGCGGAGTCTGGGGCATAGACTTGGACGACAGAGATATTCTTGGCAAACTATGAAATAGTTTGTAGTAATAATAATTGGTTGAGAGTGTTTGGTTACCTTCGTGCGTGGTTATGCTGTATGTTTTTTTGCAATTGATAAGGATTACTTTTCCTGTTTGCCTTAGTCTAAAAGTTGTACTTTTTGTTTTTTTCTTCTTTAGAGTTCATTTTCATTTTTGTCACTGATTTTTTTTATTATAATGTTATGAGAGTTGAAAGCGTATATTTAATTGTGACTGGTATTCACCCTATTCGACGCCACATACCATTTAGTTCTTTACTAGCTAGTGGTTAGAGAACTTGTTCTTCCGTGAGGGCTTATACCATAGTTTATGTAAGAAATCAGAGGGTAATTTTTTATGATTGTTTTATTGAAAGTAAAATGGAAATTTGAATTTTATTGTTCTGGTTTTGGAACCCCCTGAAGATACTAAATTTTTATTGAATTATAATTTTAGTAATGTTGGGTGCTAACATGGTGGATCACAGGATTTTAGAATTTTTGAGTTGAATTACCAAGGCCTTAATGCAACTTTTGATTTTCTAGTTAATGTTAATTAACAAATGATCAAGATGAGGTGCGAGCTGCACAGTTCCGGACGAATAGCCGCGGCGGCGAAACTTAGAAATCGAATCGTGGCCGTCAATCGTTTCAAGTGAAGAAATTATGTTCGGGAAAAGGTAGTACCCCTTCTCCAAAGTAGCAGTCGGAAGTGGCATTCCACAGTGAAACAAATGACTGGCAAGTCAGTTAACAGTGAGCTGAAAATACCCAAGCCTGACGGATCTCAAATGAGCGCTTCAGACGTAAACGAGTTCTTTGCTGGCATTTGTACCACCTAGCCCTCAATTACAGAGGTCAAACTGGTTGATCTCTTAGTCGATTGTGAAACTGACGAAATAAAACAGTTTACCGAATTTGCTGTTTATAAAGAACTTAAAAAACTAAAACCGAATTGCTCTTCCTACCCTGGTGAGTTGCCGGTCAAACTTATTCGCGAATATGCCTTGTTTATAGCCAAACCATTGGCATCGATCATCAATCAGTGCTTCAGTGAACAAGCCTTTCCCGATGCTTGGAAGCGAGCCTATGTTCGCGTAATACCCAAAGTTAAAGGACCTAAGACATGTGATCAGTTAAGACCTATTTCGATCACACCAAACTTTGCTAAAGTTTCAGAATCTTTCATATATCGTGTACTTCTCACGGACATTTCACCGTCACTTGACCCCTTCCAGTATGGTTGCTTGAAGGGATGCAGCACGTCTGTTTATTTAGTACGGCCTTATCACCTAGTAGTTGAATGGTTGGAGTTTGGAAGCTCGTTTGTAGATTTACTTCTGGTAGACTACCGAAAGGCATTTGATTTGATTAAGCACCCTCTTGCCGCCCAGAATCTCAAGTCAATGGGTGCCCGTAAGCACATCCTCCAATTAGTAATTGATTTCTTACGTCACAGGTATCAAAAAGTGTACGCCCTTTTTCTCGGTGATATTGAATTGGAATGGGTGGAAATTACATGTGGCGCCCCACAAGGTACCAAATTAGCAGCTCTTCTTTTCCTGGCTGTTATCAACTATGTACTTTCTGACTTTGACGATCGTTTTAAATTCGTCGATGATTTGTCTGCGCTTCTTAAATACCACGTAAAGGATTCGCAAGCTGTAGCCCAGTTCGACCCAAATTTTTCCGATCAGTTTAAATCACAGTGTACTGCGAACAGTCTTCAAATTAATGAGAAGAAATCAAAGGTTTTGAGGTTCAACCCACTTAAACACGATTTTACCTGCCCCGCGACTTTGTTCCCTTCTGCTTCGTGTGCGACTATCTTGGGTGTCACCTTTAGTGTGGACTGTTCGTTCTCAATTCATGTACAAGAGCTGGTTAAGAAGGAACAATATGCTCTGCGGACACTGGTGGCGATGCGCCGCCTAGGTTTTCCAGTATATAAGCTGAAAACAGCGTACCTCACTTTTATTCGACCCATCCTTGAATATGCGTGTCCCGTCTGGGGCCCAGTTCATGACATAGATTACTTAAGTGATGATTTGGAGGGGATCCAGAAACGAGCTGTAAAGATCATTCTTTGCGACAAATATGTAGATTATAGCTCCGCTCTGAAGTCTCTTGAAATACCAAGCCTTCGCGATCGCTGTTTTGAGCTGATGATTCGTTTTGGCCAGTTTTATTGTCTAGTCCTGTACATAGGACAATATTACCACCTGAAATGCCTGTCCGCGCAAATACCAGAAGCAAAAGCAAACTTATGCCCGTCTCGTGCCGCACAAACAGACTTAGTAACTCCTTTGTTCCATTTTTCACAAGTGCTTTTAATAAAATGTAGAGAAGTGTTTTTATGTAAAAAAGTTTTCATGTAAAAAACAGCGCCTTTTAGTGCATTTTTTTTAATGTGTCTATGACAGCTGTTTTTCATTAAAATGATTCTATGATTCTATGATTCTAATTCCTTCCATATGCTTGCTTTAACGGAGACTTGGCTGGGTGTTCGAAACTTTACTCTTTTGGATGGACCGGGGCATATTTTGTCTAAACGGAACTGAGAGCTGCGTCAGTACGGGGGTCTTGCAGTTTATGTCCATGAAGATCTGCAGGTGAAAATCCGTAATGATCTGAGCAAATATAGTGAAATGGTGTGTGAAACACTAGTTCTACAAGCTAGATTAAATAATGTTAATGCATATTTAGTCATTGTGTACATGTCTCCCTCTATCCCTATCCAAGAATTCTTGAGAATTTTCATGAACAGCTGGTGAAAGTGTAATTTAGCAATAAGCCTTGTTTCTTTCTAGGTTGTTTCAACATCAACAGGATAGATATCGAGTCTTCGGTAACCTCTCAACTGTTAATCCTTTGTCTGTCTTATGGTTTAGTCCCTACGATTAACATGCCTACTAAAGTTTTTAAGACGTCTGCAAAGCTTTTAGACGATATATTTTCAAATGTACCTTTTAGACCTCCAGGAGTTGTTGTGAATATTGAATTTGACCACTTTGGTGTTTTTGCTGAATTTAAGGTTTTTACTCATAACCGAGTAAATTCTAATTTGAGTAAAAGGGCCGTTATTCTTCTATCAAAATTCCATCTTAAAATTAAATAATAATTTGGTTCAAATTGATTGTATGTCCCGGCTTGGAGAGGAAAATGGTCCAAATAGTAATTTGCGCTTTTTTATGGTAAGTTATTGGAAATGGCTAAGGAAGCGGGATTTACTAAAAATATGAAAGAACGAAGAAATAATGAAAGGAAGCCATAGATAACATGAGATACATTTTGGAAAACAAATGTAAGAGACAAATTGTCTAAGTTACAAGCTTTAAAACCTGCGGATAAAGAACAACGCCGTGTTTTTCGTAATGGGTTTGAATAATCTTCTCAGTGAGGCTAAAAAAGGTATTTTAACATGAAATTTAAGGAAGCAGAAGGTAACCCACTGAAGACCTGGCAAATAATCCGTAGTGTTATGGGCCAGAGTCCTATTATACTACCATCTGAATTCATAGTAAATGGGGCCATACCTGCAAATAGTTTTGCGATTTATAATGAGATTAAGTAGGTTCAAAAATAACCGATCCAATTTCACCATTTCTGAAAGATCCACTATTTGAATCCACTTTACCGTCCCCTATTGATGAATCGTTGCATCTAAAGAGGAATACCAAGATCGAGCTATGGGATACCATATAGAATATATATGGATCAAGAAGTGCGTTTGGAGCCTGTGCTATTGAAGTTTGCCTCTTTGCTAAAACTAGTCAACTGCAGTCCAAGTTTCCATTGCACTCTAGACGGTATTAGTTAACGCTTCTGACATCTATTAACTTCTTGTAAAGTATCTTGTTCAAACAGAAAATTACACTGAAATTACCTATAGATAATTCCCATTTTGAACTATTGTGTTTAGGTTGCTTAAATATAAAATGGTTTGTTCTATTGCTTGGTTCTATGTTTAAAGCTACTGCAAATTTTTGCTCGGAAAAGGTTGTAGTAAAATAGTAGATGCCAGGCTTTTTGCTTCCTTGGAAATTAGGCTAGTTGGAAGGCCTAGGTAATGCCATGTGAATGAATGTTATTTGCGGTAAATTAGTTTTGGTTGACCACTGGTAAATATTTACCAAGTCATATTATTGAGTTAGGAATAAAGTGAATACGCCATTTAATGCCTTTTTTGGTAAATATCTACCGAATCATATTATTGGTTACGCATAAAGTGAATAGCCTATACAACTCAATGCTTTTTTTATGCTGATTACAAACATAATAATCATTTCTATTGGAAATGAATTTCAGCCCCCCCCCCTCTATATATGCCAATTCAGGGTATATATTTCTACATTAGGGAGGGGGTGGGGGTAAAGTTTAAACTTACCTCCCATTTACATCAGAAACAAAATTGGCCCCCCCCAAATGTAGAAATATATACCCTGAATTATCATATATAGGGGGGGGGCTGAAATTCATTTCCAATAGAAATGATTATTATGTTTTTAATCAGCATAAAAAAAGGCATTGAGTGATATATTCACTTTATGCACAAGTCAATAATATGATTTGGTAGATATTTACCCCTTTTTTATGCTGATTACAAATATAATAGGCCTAATCATTTCTATCAGAAATGAATTTCAGCCCCATCCCCTTAACCCCCACCCCCATATGTGCAAATATATATCCTGAATTGACATATATAGGGGAGGGACTAAAAATCATTTCTGATAGAAATGATCGTCATATTTGTAATCAGCATAAAAAAAAGGCATCAAATGGTATATTCACTTTATTTGAAACTTAACAATATGATTTGGTAAATATTTACCTGACCACATCTAAAGGAAACACATACCTCTATTTTAGTGGCCTGTGCCCTCAAAAGGAAACATCATAAAAGTTAAAGGTTAAGAATAGTAGCTTTCCAGAAGGAGACATGCTAGGACAAAAATGATATATTCTAAATTGCTAATTTTATGTTCATTTTTATGGTTTTGTCTACGTTTTTGACAATCTATTCCCAGACTCCCCCTTTAATGATTTTATGTAGTCTAACCAGAGCTATCAAGCAGAGATGATGAGGCCTACCTTAACAACAGTGGCTTTGGAAGGCTACCTAGAGGGGGTTCAGGTCTCCCTGAAATTCTCAAAGAATTTTTTTTAAGAGTTTAATTACTTGCTCTCAGCCATACCCTGATTTTTTGTTGCATATGTCAATGATATATTAGAAGTGCTGCACAGCAGAAATTTTCTCCCCTTTATAGATCTTTTATATATCTGTCTAGGTCTAGATCCTACACTTATAATTTATCTGTCATGTCCTTAGCCAAGAATTGTGAAATAGAAGAGCAGCATGATTTGGTCACCTTTGATTAGTTCTGTTGTAGTAGTCTAGCTTTGGGTAGCCTAGCATATAGCCTGAACCTGTTTGGTTTTATTCCCTGATTTAGTTGATATATAATGTCCAGCAAAGCTAAAAGAAAACATATTAGCCCAATTAAAGGCAATGACTGATGTGCTGCCAGTTTTACAGAACTGGATGAAGGGTCCTCTGCTATTGAGTATAATATAGTGAGAAGTGGATCTGTGGTAAATGTCTGGACCTGTCCCCTAGAGAATATAAATTATTAACTAAGATGATGCAATGCCTTACAAAAATATAGAGGCTTAACTCAACAGCAACTGGTTATGTGAAATTTGAAAACAGGAGTATATGCCTTATTTATGAGACAAAAACATTTTCTTACATATTGTGTGACATTTTCTGCTTAATATTACCTTTATTGTCAATTTAATTGATCCACCATTGTGTTTTATTCAACTTGTTTGGACATTGAAGTAAGTGAATTTTTGTTTCAAATCCCTTGGGAATTTTAATTCCTTTGTGTCTTTTTGCTTACGTTTTCTGTAAACAAATCCAAGTGTTCTTTCTTCTTCTTCAAACCCAAGTTCCTTCTTCTTCTTCTAATTCACAGCAGGCAGGCTATTCAGTTGGTACTATTTAGCTCTCTTCTTTTTGCTTCACTCTGTGGGCTACAGAGCTACTGTCTTGGTTGTCTCTTATTTATTAGATATTCTCAGATATCTTTCAGTAGATTTTTGACTCAAGGAGTTCAAATATAAGATGATAGATATCAATTTCTGTGCTCTGTGTGCAGGTATAGTTGTCTAGGCTCTTGGCTGATAGTGAGATTTTGTGGTGTTTCAAGCATTTTAACAGTTTACAAAACAAGGTATGTTGTGCAGACGTCAGCATATTACATTCAAATAGGCAATGGTCAATTGTTTCATTATTCATATTACAATTCCTGCAAAGGGGGGACAGGGGAATTGAACCACTTGAATTAGAAAACTTATATGAGCATGCAAGGAAATTTAGTCCATTTGTTCCAGAACGAATTCTATGATAAATTTTAGAAATATACTTATTGGGAAAGGGGGAAATGATAGGATTAATCTTATTAAAATTAATATCTGACAGCCTCCATCGGTAAATATCTAGAATTGGGATTGGTCTCCCACTTGGCTGGTCAATATTTATAGCATTTTTTGCTATTTCATCAACCTGATGATTAACACTTATGCCAGAGTGGCTAGGAATGTACTGAAAATAAGTTTTTATGCCACTTGAAGCAAAATTATCAATAATACTGAGACAATGATAAGTGTTAATGTCCAACTTATATTGAGGAGCTGAGGCAAGCAACTCAAGGCTTGATAGAGAGTGGGAATATATGATAATATTATTTGAATTTGCAATCAAAGGTTGGTTTTCCTTAAGATGTTCTAATGCCATGATTATGGCATTTAACTCAGCAGACATTATAGATAAATTATTATATAATCTCTTGCCCGTTGCAGTTTTCAGATGAGGAAGGAAAACACCACTTGCAACCTTCTCATTCATTTTTGACCCATCAACAAATATTTGGAAGTGATTTTTATAGGTAATTGTATTAAGTTCTGCAAATTTTTTCTGGACAAAAGAAATGGGGGTTAAATCTTTATTCCACTTTGAGAATTCATTATTTATTATGGGACCTGACCAATTCCATGGGGGGGATCGGGGGAAAGTGGGTGCCATAGACTTTGCTGGTATGGGGAACTTCTTCTGAATATTGGCATACTCATCTGCAATGCCTCTATACATGGCTGGATTTCTTAACCAATTATGTAATGTACACCTGCACATTGGAATAAGATAAAACAAAAGTTCCATCTTAAGATTAAGTCCCTTTGTACTATTTTTGTCGAATAAAATATTATTCAATACGTTTAAATTAACAAAAACACAATGTTTGAGATGTACCTTCATTGATATTTGATTCAATTTTTGTAAGATGTTTTGTCAAGAGAAAGCTATGTCTCTCCCTTATTGTTGTTAATCCACTCTTCATAAGCAGAAACTTGGTGCTTGTGGGTTTCCTAAGACCAAATATGAGACATATTATATCATTTTGTGTTTTTTCAATTTTTTGCATCTGTGTCTTTGCACATGCACCATAGACGATGTGCCCATAGTCAATATGGGGTCTTATATGTGATAGTATTGTAGTGTATCTGTTGTAAACAAAACAAGTCTTCTTCTTCTTCCAATTCACAGCAGCTGGGCTATTCAATTGGTACTATTTAGCCCTCTTCTTTTTGCTTCACTCTGTGGGCTACAGAGCTACTGTCTTGGTTGTCTCTTATTTATTAGATATTCTCAGATATCTTTCAGTAGATTTTTTGACTCAAGGAGTTCAAATATAAGATGATAGATATCAATTTCTGTGCTCTGTGTGCAGGTATAGTTGGCTAGGCTCTTGGCTGATAGTGAGATGTTGTGGTGTTTGAAGCATTTTAACAGTTTACAAAGCAGGGTATGTTGTGCAGACGTCAGTATATTACATTCAAATAGGCAATGGTCAATTGTTTCATTATTCATATTACAATGCCTGCAAAGAGAGGACAGGGGAATTGAACCACTTGAATTAGAAAACTTATATGAGAATGCAAGGAAATTTAGTCCATTTGTTCCAGAACAAATTCTATGATAAATTTTAGAAAGATACTTATTGGGAAAGGGGGAAAGGATAGGATTAATCTTATTCAAATTAATATCTGATAGCCTCCATCAGTAAATATCTCTAATTGGGATTGGTCTCCCACTTGGCTGGTCAAAATTTATAGCATTTTTTGCTATTTCATCAACCTGATGATTACCACACGCCAGAGTGGCTAGGAATGAATAGACTCTGATGATATGGAGAACTGCTTCTGAATATTGGTATACTCATTTGAAATACCTCTATACATTGCTTGATTTCTTAACCAATTATGTTATATGTGTGAGCTCTTTGATTCAATTTTTTAAGATGTTTTGTCAAGAGAAAGCTACGTCTCTCCCTTAGTGTTGTTAATCCACTCTCCATAAGCAGAAACTTGGTGCTTGTGGGTTTCCTAAGACCAAATATGAGATGTATTATATCACTTTGTGTTGTTTCAATTTTTTGCATCTGGGTCTTTGCACATGCACCATAGACGATGAGCCCATAGTCAATATGGAGTCTTTTATGTGATTTATAAAACTGGAGTAAGGTTTTCTCCTTACAGCCCCAGGGTGTGGAAAGAAGTCTTTTTAGTATATTTGTTTTTCTATAGCATTTTTTTATTGTGTTTGAAATGTGGAGGTGGAAATTAAGTTTTTGGTCAAGCATGAGACCTAGGTAATTAATATGATTATCTTCTGGAATAGCTGTTTTATTTAGAGTTAGTTTTGCATTAACATGGTTTCGCTTCCGTTGAAATTGGATTATTTTTGAATTGGTAGGTGCAATGGGTAAATCTGAATGCTGAGAGAATTTTTCAAACTGGAAATGCAACTTCAGCATATTTGACCGTGCTATCTGAAAAGTTTAGCCAGATGACCATTGCACCATATCGTCCGCATATTTTAGATTTGTGTGGGGTAGGCTCATGTCCCACAGATATAAGATAAATAGGAGGCAACTGAGGACTGTTCTCTGAGGAAGGCCAATGGTTATTGTCTTTTGGGGTGAAGAGGCCAAACCAACACAAACAATGAAACTTCGCACTTCTATGAAGGATTTAATAAAAGATACTAGCTTAGGGGATACTCCAAGGTTTGCAAGTTTGTTTAAAAGGATTTGGTGGTTCACATTGTCATATGCCCCTTCAAAATCTAGGAAAGCTGCAACTAGGACATTATTTTTTGAGAATGATTCATTTATTGCATTTGTTAGCAAAATGAAAGCATCTGTTGAGGAGTGGTGTTTCCTGAATCCAGTTTGAGTCTGAGGGATCATATTATTTTTTCAACAAACCAGAGGAGTCTGTAATATATCATTTTCTCCATTATTTTCCCTATCACAAGAGTAATCATTATGGGCCTATAAGACTCAGGGTTATGTTTTGGTTTATTTTTCTTTAGGATTGGTACGAATGACGGACATGTTCATATATTGGGGAACCTAGAAGTTGCCCAAGCATAATTAAAACAATTTAGCAATTCTTGTTTGTATGAAGGTGCGAGATTCTTTTTCCATGTAGGGTGTAAATTGTCATAGCTGCCGCTAGTTTTGGTTCTAATATGATGTATTGCATTATTTAGTTCTTGGATTGAAAATGGATTAGTTATGTACTCAGATCTTGGTCATGGTTTGTAACTTGGGCTCATAGGAATTGTGGACAGTTTGTTTTGATTATTTGATGTTAGCTTATTAACAAAAAGAGTTGCAAATAGGTTAGCTTTTCCATTATCATTTTCATAATGGGTATTTTTATGTATAAGCTCATGCAGTAGTGGGTTGGGGGAAGTCTTTTTCCCACAGATGTGGCTTATGACTTTATGTATAATTGGCTCATGCGTTTCTCTGGAGAGATGATTTGCAAAATTATTCCTGTAGTTATATTTAGCATTTATTATAGTCCTTTTTAGATTAGATTCTGCTTGTAATTTTTTTAAATATGTAGTAGGTGTTGGTTTTTTTATGCATTCTGTCCTAGCTGCCTTTTTTTATCCTCCATATATTTACGCACTCATTTGTCCACCATGCTTTAGGAATTTGTTTAGGGAATGTTTTCTTAGGTGTTGTCCTGGGGATAGCATGATCAGCTGTATTTATCAGTAAAGATGTCAAGGCTTCAGCATGTGTGTCAACTGCTGTGTTAGAAATGCATGAACTTTGGGTGAAACTTGTAATTTCATCATTTAGCTTATTTTGGAACATAGACTAATTTGCTTTAGTGTTGATATATTTGGAGGTATGAGATAAAGTTTCAGCATTTTCATTTAGGGAGCAAACTATAGCAAAGTGGTCAGTACATAGACTATCAATTTTATTTATGGTAAATTTTGTTCAAAAAATTTAATGACACAATTTGTACGTCAATTGTGGAGAATCTGCCACTTTTGGGGTTGAAATATGTATTCAGGTTTGGAGGGGTAGCAACAGCTAGTTCATTATTATTTGAAGTCATATGCTCAATGAATTTACCAGCTTTATTTGCTGGTTTATTCCCCCACAAAAGGCTGTGGGCATTGAAATCACCACAAATAATTATATTTTTTAACATATTAGAATTATTTATATAATTAAAGAAATCCTTGGCATATGTAGTTTGGCCATTAGGGTTATAAAAGCTTATTATGTAGGTTTTTAAATTATTCAGCCAAACACTGATACCAATTACATCAACATCATTTGCAAAATCTGGAAAATTGATGCCACAAAATTTTATATTATTATTAACTAATAAAGCTACCCTACCTCCTTTTCTCTCTGAAGATCTATCCTTTCCCTGGATAGTATATCCCAGAGACTTAATTTGTTGATTTTGGGTTAAATGAGTTTCCTGGAAGCAAGCAATATTAATGGAATTATTATTCATAAATGATATTAGTTCATTTAGCTTATTTTCTGTGAGTGATATTACATTCCATTGGAGTATTGATAAATGTTGTGTTGTTGATTTATTCTTCATATGACTGTGTATCAATGTTCAGCTATGTTCAAAAGTAAAGCAAGATCTTTTTTTTGCTTGAATGAGCATATCATCTGGGATGTAGATTTTTGACAATTCTGCAATACTTTTTGTTTTCTGTAGTTGATGCATGTTCATGGCCTGTACTGCATTACAGTTTAGAATGAATAAGCATACGTTTGGGGATTGCATTTTTGGTTGTGAATTCTGTTTTTTAGTTAAGGGATTAATTCCTGGCGGTGTTTCTGGTGCGTTTCTTCTCGGGAGGGGGGCCAGGCTGACCTCATCTCACTGGAAAAGGAGGCTCGTTGGCTTGGTGATTCCTTCTGATAGGGATTTGAGCTAGGGGGCTAAGAAAGATGGTGTTTTATATGGGGTGCTTGATGCATTGGGGGCATTCGTCTTGGGGGTTTTGGTTGGTTTCATTACAGGCTTTATTTGGTATCATTGGGCAGCATTTGCTTCCATTGCTGCAAAGGGGTATGAGATAGTCTTTTCTGTTGATATTTGGAGTTTTAGATTTCTTTTCTTGTATGCAGAGCAAAATGATTTATTTGTAGATTCATGTGGACCTTTGCAATTGATGCATGTAGGCTGAGTGTTGTTGCAAGTTGTCAGCTCTTTAGGATGGAAAGCTTTACAATTACTACACTCTCGGAGAATTTCATTACATTTGTTTGTTGTGTGTCCCAGTCTGAAACACTTCTGACACTGGATAGGCTTAGGTTTGTATTCCTTGTGTGGTTTGATTTGCCCAAATAGGTATGATTTTTCTGTGATATCAATTTTATCCTTCAGTGTGAATAAGAAGGATCTACTAGTTTTTAGGCCATTAGAGTTAGGTTTTCCAAGTTGGGTAACATCCTCAACTGGGATTGTTTCCAGCCCTATCTGAGAGCCCTTCTTTTAACTCCTGAGTAGATATCTCTGGGGGAACATTATAAACTACTATTTTTGTTGGTGATTGTTTTGGGTTCCAATTAGATGCAATAATTGGGGTATTCAGAAGGGATTTTAGGTTAATTATTGTATCTGCTGATTTCTGATCTTCTACAGCTATCAGCAGAGATCCATCATGGTTGACGGAATATTAAGAGAGAACATTGATTTTAGCAATTTAAAAATTGCAACTCTTATTGCAGTGATCATTTTTATTTCAAAGGGGGTAGTGGGAGTAATTTTAAGGTAAATTCCTAAGTTTTTGGAGGGAGGATATTGGGCAGGGAGAGGGGAAATGCTTTTGATTGGGGATATTTTTTTCCTTTTTTTTGAGCTTCTAGAGAGGACCTCTTGAAACCCATTATCATCATTTATGGTTACATTAGCCCCTACACTTATCATTGTCCTATTCTCCGAATTGGAGCTATCATTTGAACTTTGAGACAATGTGCTTGACCAGCCAAGATGGGTATCTTTCACAATCACACTTTCATTGGAATTTGATTTGGGATCTGGGGGGACTTTTTTTTTGGAGGACTTCTAAACATTGCCTATTGGAAAAAGCTTTAAACAAAGAAAAGACAAGACTAAAACAAGAAGGGGAAAATAGAAAGATATCAAACCGTCTGCATTGTACTATGGGGAGAAGAAACACCACAGTATAGCCCTGAGGATGAGTTGAACAGGATTGGTTTAGTTCAACTGCTGATTAGAAGCGATAATAATTCACAAGAAAATATATTTTAATTGTCTTATAAGGTTGCTGCTGTGTTGTAACAAGTGTATCTGTTGTAAACAAAACCATCTGTTTCTTCTGGATAAGTGAGGTTACATAGTTGCCAAATTTGGCTAATTGTTGTATTTCATTACCACCATAGATCAGTGACCCAGCCATTTTTTGCACATTTTTGACAATATATTTTGGGCTGCATTTTTTGGAGAGAGCTTGTGCAGAAGTGAGCAGCAACAAACAATCAAGAGGCCATACAGTACTAGCAGGATTTTTTCATCCTTAAATTGCTGGGATAAGGTTATTTGTGTGTTGCACTTCCCACAGGTCTCATCTACCGTTAAATCTTTAAAGCTTGTAATGCTGGTTTTGCCAAGTTCTCATGAAAAAATCCTTGTGAAAGAAAGAACACTTACCTGAATTCCGTTTATCGCCATCTCTTGAGCAAATTCCTTGCCAGCAGTGTTGCCTTGATCTCCTGATGCCACCAAAAAACAGTAAAAAAACTGCCACTAAACAGCCAAAAACAGTAACACCCAAAAAAGGCTCTGACAGATGTGCAGTAGATGGCTGTGCATTAGATGAAATCTCTAGAGCCATTCAGTGCAATGAATGTGACAAGTGGCTCTGCGCTGAGTGCCTCTTGATGTCAGATGTGGAATATGACATTTTTACCAAAATGAATTTTAGACTGGGAAGTGTATGGGTGTGCCCCATGTGTAAGGCTGGTAGTGCCAAACAAAGTGTTCAAGATCTTCTAAAAACCGCATTGAATGAGCACCAAGAAAAAATGCAGGACATGTTTGGCTCACTCAAACAGGACATGAGCACATCTTTGGACTCTGTTAAAGCAAAAATTCAAAATCTCGACAAGAGTGTCAAGACAAAAGTGTCTGTACCTGAAGCCGCGGACATAGCAGGTTGTGTTGTTGCTGAGAAATTAGAAACCAATGTTTGTAAAATTGTCAGGCAGGAACAAGACAGATATAACAGACGCCTGAACCTTATTGCATTTGGCATACCAACTCAAGCAGACAATGAACAATTCATACAAAAATTCCTACAAAATGAATTCAAGGTTGATGTGGACAGCATTATGAACATTCAACACTTACCAAAAGCTCAAAACTCTGCAGATTCTAGAACCCCTGCCGCTGCAAGGCCTGATCCCATATTGTTTTCTATTAGTTCAAGTAAGCAGAAAGCAGAAATTCTTAAGCTCTCTTACACCAAAAAAAGCAACGTAGCCTTTTATGCAGATACCTCCAAAGAGGACCGCCAGAAAAGAAAGGAACTAGTGGATGAGATAAAAAGACGTGCTGCTGCAGGCAAGTGGAATCTAGGAATTAGAAACGGGGTCATTGTTTTAAAAACGGGGCACCTTTGGGATTACCAGTCCCTGTGCAATCACAACAGATGGAGCACTAAATCTGGAACAGCCTCATCTAAATAGTAAATAGGGGGCAAGAGAGCATTGGAAGTTCCATGCACTCAACAAGTTATGAAAGCACAGAATCACTGGAATCAACCAATGACGTTTTTCTAAGTGCCAATTTGGACAATGAAAGCAAAATCATTTCCGAAAATGAAATTCCTGGTATTTGCAACAGTGCTACAAAGATAAACAAATCCAAAAAACCATTCAAAAATCAAATTCTCATACTCTTGCCCCAAAACTTGCTGAACTGGAAGCTTTTTTTTTTATCTTAATGTGGACATTATTTGTGTTTGTGAAATTTGCCCAAAAACCTCAGTGCACAAGCTGGTGGAATCTCACATTCAAATGCCTGGATTCAACTTGTGTAGCAATTTGGATAACTCTGAATGTTGTAGAGGAGTAGCAATATACTGTAGAACTGAACTGAAAGCTAAAACTGTGAGTTACCCTCTTATTAATTCCACTAGTAGTTGGGTTGAAAATGTTTGTTTTAAACTCCATGTAGGATCTGAATCATATATGATAGGGGTAATTTACTGAAGCCCATCAGTCCCTGATCAATTTATTTTGCATCTATCCATATCTGACCTGGTGTCCAAAATGAGTTCCAATGAGCACTCAACTGTCTTTTTTTTTTTGGAGATTTTAATATGCCTGATGTTGATTGGGTTGAAGGAATAGGATACCCCACTGAAAGTAGCCCATCCTGTGTCACAACAAATACCCTTTCTGACAACCTACTGATACAGATTGTTGACCAACCAACACGATTCAGGCACCAACAACAACCCTCCTTACTTGACTTAGTTATCACAAATGATCCTTAACGAGTTCTCTCTATTTTTTACCATCTTGCTCTCGGAAGCAGTGACCATGCCTGTATCTTGACTGAGATACAGATAAACAATAAGAAGGAGAACATGATAAAGAAATCCTGTATGGACTATGAGCAGATAAGGCAGGACATATCCAGGATTAAATGGGAGGATATAGTCAATAGTGGGAACATTGAAAACGTTTAAGGAAACGTTAGGAAACGTTTAAGGTAACAGTCTTAGATGCTGAAAAGAAAAACACCCAAGAATATTGGTGTCTACTGCCTGAAACACTCCCATACCTGCCAAAAGAAGTAAAAAGAGCAATGAAGAAAAAGAAAAGAGCTTGGGCCAAGTATGTAAAATGAAAATGTGATAACCACCATGACAGGTTTAAAGAAATGTAGAAACAGACTAAGAAATTTGACTCAGAAGGTTATGAGGGACCACAAAGATGCAATTGTAGCTAACTCAAAACAGAACCCAAAGATGTTTTGGAAACATGTCTCTGCAGCTAACCCGTCTAGACAAGATATCCCAGATCTAATGAGAGAGGATGGTAGAAAAGCTTCAGGTACAAAAGAAAAAGTATACCTCCTGAATTCCAGTTTTTGTACCAATTTCTCTGCCCTACCCACAGCCAACACACCTCTTCCTCTACCAGAAAAACTAATCCCAGAACCAATGGTCATGCCAATTATTTGTAAAGAGGACGTTAAGAAGAGGCTAAAAAAACTTGAGGCTAACAAAGCTGCTGGACCCAATAACCTACACCCAAGACTGTTAGAAGAAACTGCTGAATACTTTACCAAACCAATTGCTATGATGTTTGAGATGTCTCTCACTTCCAAAATACTTCCAAATGATTGGAAGCAAGCCAACATCAAGCCAATACTCAAGAAAGGGAGAAGGGATCTTGCTAGTAACTATTGACCTATAAGTCTCACATCAGTTGTATGTAAAGTACTTGAGGGCATCATAAACAATGCAATTGGTCTCCCACCTTGAGAAAAACCAATTGCCCAGCAAAAGCCAACATGGTTTTCGAAAAAGCCACTCAATTGATAGTAATCTAATTGAGTCATGATTTTATGACTAGACTCTTGGATACTGGTCAGCTGGTGGATGTCATATTGCTTGACCAAGCCAAAGCATTTGACAAAGTTAAAGACCAACTACTAATTTTGGAATTAAAGGCTTATGGAGTGCATGAAGATATAGTAGCTTGGATAGAAGCCTTTCTAATTGGCGGGACTCTGAGAGTGTTGGTGTACAACTGCAATGGCAATGCTGTCTATTCTGAACTGCTACCAGTCACCAGTGGAGTGCCACAGGGCACCATCCTGGGGCTCACATTATTCAGCATGTACATCAATGACTGTACAACAAACCTGAATAATCCTTTGATGCTATATGCTGATGACTGCAAGCTCCTAGGACTGGCCCAGAACAACCTAAATCTGTCAACTATGCAAGAAGATCTGAACAGACTGTCTAGATAGTCATTCGATTGGTGTCTACAGTTCAATGCCTTAAAATGTAAAGTTCTACATCTTGGACACAATAATCCAAAACTAGCATATCACATAGGAGATGCCCAGCTTGAGGCAGTCAGTGAGGAGAAGGACCTGGCTGTTATTGTTGATAGTGAGCTGAAGCTTCACTGCCACACATGAGCTCAAGTTGCAAAAGCAAATCAAGCCCTTGGCCTCATGAAGCAAACATTTACAACCAGGAAGTTTGGAGTGATTACAAAACTCTACAAAGCCATGGTCCGTCCTCACCTGGAATTTGGCATGACCCTAGCCTCTCCGTACTATAAGATGGATGTGAAAGTACTTGAGAGTGTCCAAAGAAGAGCAACTAAGCTTATCTCTGCATTACAAGACAAATCTTACGAGGAACGTCTCACCATACTCAAACTCCCTACCTTAGTATACCGTAGGAAAAGAGGAGACGTAATAACAACTCGTAAGTTGCTAGAAAATGACCTATTAAGTCATGTCTTTTCCCTGTCATTCCCAACTACCACAAGAAGACATACCAAGAAGCTGCAAGCCCCCTGTTTCATCTAGCAAGAGTGCCAACAGTTCTTCTCAGTCTGTTCCGTCCCACTCTGGAACAGCCTGTCTGAAGCCACCGTCCAATCTAAAACTCTAGATGCCTTCAAGAAAGGAGTTGATCAAGACTGGGCCAACGCTGAATGGAGGCAGAACTGGAATGTCAAATCATAACCTTGAAACACCTACAGCAAGATTTCTACAGGAGGTTCAACGCCACCTTATCTTGCTGGACATGCGATTTAAGGTAATGTTCCTGGTCATGTCCAGCCTGCAAAGTTAACCCTCCCCCCTCTAGTGAGGAAGCTATGATAAATAAGCTAGCATCAGTTATGGATAATTCCTTGAAATCTTTTAAGGAAGATCTTAAGCAGGAGTTTCCCACTACTAGTCAGTTGACAAAAACTCTTTCCCAACTGAGAACTGACATAAAAAGTGGCATTTCTGCCCAAGTTAGCAATATTGCAAACAGGGTACCAATCATATATTGAAAATTCATTACAGTCAATTTTCTCTACTCCAACAGTTCAGGACCTAGTGGTATCTACAGTGTCGTCTAAGTTGTCTCAACTTCTGTCAGCCCAATTATCTGAATATGATGTTTGTCAGATAGCACATTCAGAGCACCAGCATTTTGAAAGACGTCTTAATACTGTTGCTCATGCTATCCCCCCTCAGACTGTTGATGTAGTTTTCCTGTACAATTATCTGTTGCGCAATTATGGAGTTGACATTGGTGCCCCCCCCCCTGGCCCAAGTAAAAAGACTTTCTAATAGCCATCAAACATCTGGTAGCTGCCCCCCTCCTCTTCTCTTCTCTGTACCATCAACAGAATTTAGAAAGCAAATTATACGGAAATCCTTTGAAACAAAAGGACCAATCAGTTTTTATGGAGATAGTCCTAAGGAAGATTGCATAAAGCACAAAGCTCTAGTTGAGGAGCTGAAATGCAGAAAAGCTAAGGGAGAGGCAGATTTGGTAATTTGTAAGGGTGTAATCATTAAAAAAAACTTGCCAATTGTAGCAATCCACCCAACTGCTCCTATGTCCCACTAATGTATGTGCCTCCTTTTACCTCTAATAATTGTTTAAATATTTATGGACTTGCATCACCTAATTCTGTCTCTCAATGGTCTAGTAGTGAACATAATAATAATAGTTCCCTTTCTGATGTTGACATTTCTCTTATTTCTTCAGCAACAACTTGCTTACCTGATGTTTCTTCTTTGTCATTTCATAGTGCTGTATCCAACAACCTTGCCAGTCCTTTAGTTCCTGCTTCCTCTCAGGGAATGAGATTCCTTAGCTCTATGTTGATAGCCTCCCTAATAAGCTTTCTGAACTTTCCTTTCATATGAAATCTGAAGGAGTAGATGTTGCTGTAATTACAGAAGTTTCACCAAAAAAGACCTCGTCAGTTTTAACTCCTGATGAAATCAAAATTGATGATTACCAACTATTTTCTAATCTGAATTCCCCCATTTGCTACCAAGGAGTGTGCCTTTATATAAGAGATGGACTAGATGTTATTCTCATTCAATTCTCTGAATTCTGATGGAATTGAGTCTGTGTAGATTAAATTACAGAATCAAAGAACTTCAATTGTAGTGGGTATTGTTTAAGCCCCAGTGCTCCCTGTGCTAGGGTGTCTGAATCTAATTTGGCTGCCATGTTGTCTCACATGATGACCAATTTTGCTAGTGACAATCTTGTCCTTATGGGGGACTTTAATCTTCCTGAAATCCATTGGATTGATGGATCTGGTTTTTGTAATAGAGATTCTCTTTTTTTGTCTGTCCTCTCTGATAATTCCCTCTGTCAAACAATCTCACAACCAACTTGTTACAGGGGAGGTCAAGTCACCAACATTCTTGATCTGGTTATACTCAATAACCCAAACCTTCTTATTAAGAATGTTATAACCACACCTGTTGGTAACAGTGACCATGTTGTAATTATTTCAGTTATGTCTACCTACCATTCAGCCTTCTTCTAAGCAACAAAAGTATGTAAACTACAAAATAGTCTCTGAAAAACTTGCCAAAGTCAACTGGAAAAAGCTTATTACTGATGATATTAAGGAGAGTTGGTCAAATGTAAAAACAGAAATTCTAAATGTTGAAAAGTCATGCACCAGAATTTTTCAGGTAAAACAGGCAAAAAGTTTACCTTTTTTAACTACTAAAATTCTCTAAGCTAATCAATAGAAAACACAGAGCATGGAACAGATATAGAAAAAATAAGACCACAGAAAATTATCTAGTTTTCAATTCCTTTTGTAATCAAATAACAAACCAAATAAAGGTGTTGAAGAGAAGGTTTGAGGAAAAACTGGCAGAGGAAGTTAAGGTTAACCCTAAATCTTTCTGGTGTTATGCCACTCATAAATGTAGCAGCAGACGCACAATCCCAGATATCCTGCATGATAGTAAATCACTTGCTGATCCTGAACTGAAAGTTGAAATTTTCAATCAATATTTCTCTTCTTTTTTCGTTCAACCCCAGTATTGTATATCCTACACCTCCTGTATATGATGTATCACATAATATTGGAACCAATTCTGATTACAGATACTTTGGTTCTAAAGGAACTGACATCCCTCAAGCTGCTTGGTCATGATATTTTCTTTTCTTTGGAATACTCAACCGTCTTTTGAACCTCCTGTTGCTTCCAAGCTAATAAGTCATAAAATAACTTTACTTGGTGTGGTGATTTCTTCTGACCTCTCATGGTGGGAGAATACAAAGACAATTGTAAAAAAAGCTAACAGTGCAATCCAAATGCTAAAAACACTGAAAAAAGTTCAAGTTCCTAAGGACAAGCTGAAACTAATATTTTGTACTTACATCTGCCCCTGAGTTGAATAAGCTTGTCTGGTTTGGCACTTTGCCCTTACGCTAGATGAAACTGATAAAATAGAACAAGTTCAGAAGAGATCACTGCAAATCATTTATGGCGGTTCCCCTCTACCTTACTCCTTTTAGCTCAAAGAATTTAAACTTGAATCCCTTATCCTGCTGAGAAAAATTATGCCAAAGATTTGGCTCCTCCCTCCTCAAACATCTGATCTACCAATCATTCCTTCCCACACCTTTTGTCCCTATAAGATCTTGTCCCCCAGGGAAGTGGCTGAGAAGGCTCCAAAACTGACCCCAGTCCACTTTAACACCATGCGCTACAGTAAAAGCTTTGTGCCAAGCTTTGTGAAATATGACAATGATCTCTAGTGTTTTTATTCTTTAGTTTATTTTATCCTGACAAAGTTTTATCAGACAACTTTATTTTGCTAATTATGACTAAGAGACATCATATTTGGGCTTTGCCCACAAGAGCTATGTCTTGTTTTTGAATTAAATGAATTTGAAATTTGTAAAAAAAAACTGGATAAATCTGGCTTTCGTCAATCAACATGGCTTTCGTTCTGGAAGATCTGTTGACACCAATCTCCTTGAAACATATGATCATATCACCAAGTTGCTTGATGTTGGGGTTCCTGCTGACATGATTCTGCTTGACTTTTCTAAAGCTTTTGACAAAATGTGTCACAATCGACTTGCAATGAAATTCTGTGCAGTTAAGCTCAAAGAGAAATCCCTGCTCTGGACCCTTGATTTTCTTTATTTGCGAAACCAATGTGTTCAGTTGTTTGATGACTCTGGAGATTGTATTCTTTCTTCCTCAATGTGTGTTCTGAGTGGAGTTCCTCAGAGAAGTGTCTTGGGTCCTACTTTATTTAATGTATTCATCAATGATGTTCCTTCCATTATCAGCAGTAATTCAACTCTTTATGCAGATGACCTGAAGCTTCTTGGATCAGCCTTGTTCTGTGAAGATCATGCCCTGCTATAAAATAATCTTCAACTGCTGGGTCAATGGGCTGAGGCCTGGCTTCTTGAATTTAATGTTCCCAAGTGCCATATCATTCACTTAGGCAATCAGAACCCATGCTGCTCTTATTTTTTCTTAGGGCACCCACTCTCCTCTGTAAATAATGAGCAAGATCTTGGTGTCACTATTGACAATGAATTAAAATTCAGCACACATGCTAAGAGGTCTCCTGCTGGGGCTAGTTCAACCTCGGGTTTGATTAAGCGTACCATCTCCACTCGTTCTTTTAAAGTCATCAGTCTTCTTTATAAGGGACTTGTGCATCCTAAGCTTGAAGTTGGAATATCAGTTGCCTCTCCATATTTTTAAAAAAATATAAAAGTTCTTGAAGATGTGCAGAGACGTGCCATTAAAATGATATCTGGCATGCAAGAGCTTTCCTGTCCAGTAAGACTATCAAAGTTGAATCTCCCTACACTTGTATACAGGAGAAATAGAAGGGATGCCATTTTAGCCTTTAAGTTGTTGAGGGTTAACATTCTCCCAGCATTATTCCCTACTGTTAGTACCAATTCAAGAACTAAAGGTCATCAACTGAAACTTGTCAACTAGTCTACAACATCTAGAGTCTGTACTCAATTCTTCTCAACACATATTGTCAACAATTGGAACAAAGTATCTAATGAAACTGTTACTGCTGAATCTGTTGATGTTTTTAAACAAAGGCTAGATGATGAGTGGCTCAAAGAGTGTAAATTCAATTGGGATGCTATCAAAGATAGAGCAGCACCTGGTCCCCAGTGATTCTTGCATACAACTAGTCATCATTCTGGAGCTCTACAAGGAGAAATCCTTAGATTGCTCCTAGCTGCAATTTAAGGTATTCTTGATTCTGCAGCCAGTCCTACTTCATACTTATAGTGATAACATTTGATCAGGTTGAAAGCTTTGTTGGTAGTATTTGACTCAGTCATATTTAAAAAGAAAGCACAATATATATTGGCAAGTATCTTAGAGTAAGACCACCAGTACTTGGCCAGTGCCAAATCTTGGCCAGATATTCTGATTAAAATGTATCTTTCATATACATAGACTACATGCTCTTAATCTAGGCCATTATTTGTATAGGGTTAGATTGACGGATTGTTAGGACTAGGTCAGTTGGGATTAGCTGACTACTATCTTGGAAAACATCTGGTTTTTAAACATTTGAATTTACACAAAAGTTACTTCTACACTCTAGTCTACTTAAATACAATTATTCTCTTTTACAATTCACTTGTCTGAGATTAAATTCATCCAAGGCTGACTGTGTCTATGATTAGGATGTATTTATATAACTTCAAGATTGTGTGTCAAAGATTAGGCTCCACTGTTGTCTATCAGTATATTTGAAATTGTGAGTGCTGTATAAGGTAAAATATTCAAGCTAATCACATACTTGTTAAGAAGATTTTGAAACATCAAATGGTGAAACAACCCACTTTCTAAGGAGTATGATAGAGATTTTACAATGATTTAGCTCTTAAAGAGGGAATTAGCTGGTCAACTACTGAATATGTTACTCTAATGGCAAAACAAAACTGTATAATTTTTTTCAAAAACATTGCATGTAGTTGATGTAAATTGTGCTTTGACTCCTACTGTTCCAGTTGTTGAGGGAAGAGGAGAAGGTACTTGGCTAATCTCATTCCTGGCAAAGCCATTCAAGTCAAAGGGATTATGAATGAATTGTTTTATTTTAATTGCAGCTTTATACACCATTTTTCTTTTTTCATGCTTTTAAATGCCCAAGAAAGATTGAACAGTAGAATGAAACAGATTAGCCCTATAACAGCATTTATTGACACTGATAGTCCAGATCACTCTATTGTGTATAGATCTATAATTTTTGTCAACATTGTTGGTGAACATAAAACCTCGGTTCTAGGCAACTACCCCCCCCCCAAAAAAAACACCCCCCTTGGGAAATACCCCCCCCCCCCAAATGGAAAATGAGGCTTTCCAAATTCGAGAATTTTATTTGAGTTGTATTTTTTTTAAAAAAATTTAATTTTTAAAAATTGAGTTGTATTTTTTTTTTTAATTCCATAGGGGAAGGAATTTTGGTACTTGTGTATTATCCACCACTCACTCAAGTTTATGCTGTGTGAAATTCAAGAACAGACTGGTTTTTTGTTAGTGATTTTGTTACTTTAGAAATAAATTTGGGCTGTAGGTTTGCATATTAGGGGGGGAGTAAATCATATGGGGAGTGCATGCCAAATATGTTTGGTACAATTATTCTGCATATTAGATAGATAGATGAGTGTATTTTAAATCCAAATATACAGTCATGAATATGCCCCCCCCCCCCCATTAATATTTATACCCCAGTAAAATAACATAAATTAAAGGCACAAATAACATAAACTTTGATCAGCAATCATCAAAAAACACTTAAATGAAATACCACATTAACCTAATAATAGTACTTAACGCTTCGAAAAACAGTCATTGAAAATAACACCTAACACTTGGAAAAAACACTTAAATGAAACATTACATTTAGGGGGGAGTGGTCCATACTGAGCTGGATTTTGGAAAAATGAATTTTCTTGCTACCTGTTGGGTGTTTTGTTACTTCTCTTGCATCATAACATAGCACATAACAAGTAGGTTTTTTTTGTTTTTTTTTGCAGATTATATTACTGGCTCCATCTAGGGAAAAATCTCAGTGGATCACTATTTACCAACTGGCCCAGTATGGACTGGGTTGGTGCATAGTGAGCCATCCTATGGTACATACTGGGCCGCTTGAAGACTTTCACATAAAAAATCATTTGTTTGTTGTGTTAAAATGGTGCAAAGGTAAACAAAACTTCTAAAAAATGAAACAGATGACAGTCATTTGCTTATAATGTTAAAGTGCTAGAAAAGTAAGAAAACTAAAATGCTATGCTATAAAAAAAAAGTGTTTGGCAAGAAGTGAAAACTACAGATGTTTACCAATCCTCAAAATTAAAGAAAGAAGATGCCCTTGAAGCTGTCCCTTTTGCTGGGATCGGGTTTGAAATCTTCTTCAGAATATCTTCATGGGGATACACAATGGGGTCTTCTTTTTTGGGCCACTTCCACCTATTCACTCCTGCCATGCTTAGCACACCAACTTGAGCAGAGTCTGTTCTTTACCCAAACCACTCCAGGGAAGTATTTGCCTTCATAAAAATTTTCACAAAATTGCCAACTATAATTGTGCCAAAAAGTCCATTATCTGGACATAGCTTGTCTTCTTCCTCCTGTCCAATGTGAAGCAATGAATCATCACTGTCATCATAGAGTGAAAGGCTTCCATCACTGTCCTTGTCAAACTGTAAAACCTGCTTTGCTGCTTTCTGTTGCACTCCCCTTGGCTTTGCAGCTTTCCCCTTTCTGCTGGTTCCTGCTACTTCCTCTGATTTGATTTGTTACTTTACAGGTATATCAGTCAAGATTTTGGATGAGCCTTGCTTCCTACCTCTGAGAGACTGCTTCCTAGGAGCAGCTTTAGCAAAAGGCCTCACCTGTTCTGGACTGAAGGTGATGGAAGATGAGGGTATGTGCATCTGTCTTATATTGTTGGTCATACTTGGTCTTTGAAGTGGAGGGCTGGTACTCACACCTGTGCTGTTAGCCTTTGGGTGAGAGTCCACAGCTACTGTGTCATGATTTGCGGTACTGCTTGATCTGTTCTCCTCACTTTTGCGTCTGTCTGTGAGATATGAGCACAGGAAATCTTGTTCTGTAAATGTGCCTGGGCTGTAAGGCCAAATGTCTGATCTAGTAAACCCACTCTAGATGTTTGAAGGGGTAAATGCGAGTGGAAAGGCTGAACCAACTAGTCAAGCACTATTGTAGATCAAGCTGGTTTTCCCAGATTGCTCAACATACAATTATCCATTGCCCTGCTATACTGGGCCTTGAATGAGAAATAGACACTGACATCAAGGGGTTGTAGCCTGTGGCTGCAGTGTGGGGGAATAGTCAGTAGGACTATGCCATTCTTCTTGGCAAATTCCAGTGCATTTATGGAGATATGGGATTTGTGATTGTCTAGTATGAGCAGCTTTTTCTGCTCAGTTGAAGCATTTAAATGTTGCAAGTAGTTGCAAAACAGTTCTTGGGATACCCATTCAGCTTCTATTCAGCATATGTGGCTGAAATTTCTTTCTGGGAAAGATCAAGTATAGAGGCAAGAAATGTCCAGTAGCAGCAACTGTTCCAATCATCGTCACTAGAGTTCCTCTTTCTGCTGAAGTGACTTTACCTACTATTTTTCTTCCTTTCTCGACATGGACCTTTTGGTGCTTGTGAACTGTTGTCACACCTGTTTTGTCCGTGTTGTAAATATCAGATGCATCAAAGCAGTTTTTTTCAAGCTCAGTGCACAGGTTGTTGAAAAACTGCATCACATTGTGAGGATTGAAGCTGGTTGCTTGACTGAGGCTGGTTGTTTCTGGTTTCCTCAGTGATAAAGTAGGATTCCGAGATATGAAACCACACATATTAACTGGATTTATTGTTTCACTATTATGTCAAGGCCCATGAAATTCACATGCCCTGAGTGCAGACTTTGTGCTGCTAGTGGAATAGTGCAGTGCAGTCAGTGTCAACAGTGGTTTCATCCAAAGTGTGCAGGCATTTCTATTGAGGAGAGAAAACAATGTAGTGAGTGGTTATGTTTAAACTGCCAGTCCCCCCGTTCTTTGAATGATGACCCTGAACCACCTTTAACACGACTTTCTCTTTCTCTACCCCCTGGCTCTAAACCACGCTCTACACCCAAGTCTGCCACAAAACCTAGAACCCCAAAATCAGTTTAAAAAATCAAGCGTCCCAAGTCCCCCCTTGTGTTGACTATGTTAAACATATCAAACAGCTGGCTCATTTCCGACCCAAATACAATTCCCAGTTAGAGAAGAATTCAGAGCATGAAATAGCCATTGAAGATTTGAAAAAAACAAGTTGAAATTCTTCTCAATGACCAAAAAATTGGTAACGATATATCCCATGAACGCGATCTTGAAATTAAAAAATCAAGTGAAAATATCAACTCCCATAATTCCCACCACCTCCTTATGGAAGATGAACTCTACCATCTAGAAAACAATCAAGTGACCCTTAAATCGAAAATCACCAAATTACAAGAGGACTGAAAAAACAATGAACCAATTATAACTACACTTGGGGATCAGAGTTCAGCAAATCCACCATTAATTGCAAAGTATCCCAAGAGAGCAGCAAACAAATACCAACGTGTACTATAATTACTGATGACGCCCTTGAGTTCGGAAATAGTCCAGTGACTTCTAGTTTTTTACACAAATTATTAGATAATAATAAACTAAACAAAGGGATTAATAAGGTTATGGAGAAGTCATTACCAGATGATGACATTGTTATTTTTTTTTTAAAAATTACGAAGGTGATGGATAAAAGGGAAATAAATATAAAAATAAGCAGAAAGGAAAATGTGATCTGCAAGCATTTTGATAGTGGTTTCTGCAAGTTTTGCAAACAATGCAAGTTTCTACGTATTTTTCTTCATTTTATTTCGGGAGTTTGTGTGTCTGATATGTGTATTTTTGACCATGTTGATCTGTGTTCTGTTTTATCTTATATTGAAAAGTCGTGTACTTGTGCTCATGCATCTTCAGGATTGGTGCGCAGGTTCAAAACCCAACGTTTTTTAGAGCGACGCCGAGAGTATTCACGACCCCCCGCCCCCCCACTCCCCTAGTTCGTGTTCCATTCGATTTTCAGTCTTATCCCCTTGCATACTCGATACAGATATACCTCAGGAATCCATCCCTCGAACAATCCTCCGCCCCAAGTACTTACGCGTGCCCAGTCAGTCCAACCCCCACAATCACTTCACTCAATTTGGACCATCCCTAAACCCCCCTCACTCATATTCCTCCCAAAAATCCACTTCCTTTCGACTCCGTTCTTCTCCGTGCGTCCAAGAAGTTACTGGCCGGTTCTGGACTCCCCGTTATTTGCCGAAACAAACCCAACCCCTCCTCTCTCAGACACCCCCCATTGTACTTCTCTCCCTCAGCATAATCTTGCCCCCCCCCCACCCCTCCCATATAAAGAACACCCCCAATTTGACTTATTCCCAGATCACCAGGAAACCTTTCTCCCTTCCCTTGCATTTTATCCCCCCTGGCTACCCTACCAGTATGACTCTGGTTTAAGAGTAAGCAGGCCGAACAATCCACTTGTAACACCTCCATGCAGAGTTTCTAAAACTTCAAATAGTTACCGCTGTTTAGAGTCTCTGCTAGTACCTGCTCAATTAAATGAAATCCTATTTGAAAAAGATGGATTTGATCCCCCTGTCCTTGTTCTCACTATCCAAGTTTAGTCCCCGTCAGGAATTCCACTAGAACCCCAGACCCCATCTGTGATATAAAAAAAGTAAAGTGTAAAAACGGTACCTTCACTAGTCGCTTTCGGTTCCCTAAACTTTTGTTGAGCAACGCTGAAAGCCTTAACTTAGAAAACTTAATGAATAAGACACCCTTTCTAAAATATATAGATTAGATGTAATCGCTATTACTGAAGTTCAAGCTCAAAATTTGCACATGTTAAAGATTAACAATTTTTCTCAATTTATTAAACTCAGACCAGAAAACCACCCTTTGGGTAAGAAAGATGGCGGAATTCTGTTCTTTGTCCGTAAGGATTTATACCCAAGTGAAATCCCAATTCCGTGTCTTACTCCCTTTGGTGAAGTTATGTGGGTGTGTGTCCGACCTAAAGTCTTGCCGCGTCCTTTTAACTTAATTGTCCTGTGCTGTTTTTATTACTCCCCTAATCAGAAATCCGCTGACAAAATAAATTTTATCGAGAAATTACATGCAAGTACTGACTTTGTACTATCAAAATACCCAAATGCAGGAATTTTCCTGATGGGTGACGCAAACGATATGAGACTTGATTCTACATGTAACGCTTGTAATTTAAAACAGGTCGTTAATGTCCCTACTACAAAAGGCAATACTACTCTTGATTTAATTTGACTAATCTTTCGAAGTTTTACAAACCCGTCTCCACTCTGCCCCCTCTTGGGGGTAGTTACCACTTTAGCCTTTTCCTATCTCCGCTGGCTAAAGTTAAACAGTCGTTTTCTATAACTGAAACCGCTTATAGACCTCTCACTGACTCAGGACTTTTCAATTTTGGCTCCTGGACTACTACTGAAAATTGGTCCACTGTGTATCAAACAAATGACGTTGACTACCTGGCTTTGTCCCTCCAAAATTTATTGAGGAGTATTTATGAATTCCACTTCCCTGAGAAAAAATTTAAAGCGTGTTCTACAGATAAGCCTTATGTTACAGAGTCTTTTAAAAAACTTAAAAGAAAAAAAATCAATTTTTTCAAAGCAGGTTGTATTACTGAGGCTAATAGTCTAAGGAAGTTCCTAAAGATAAAATTAAGAAAAGCGGCTTCTAATTATTATAATAGTAAAGTCAAAGATCTATATTATAACAAGCCCAAGCAATGGTACAGAAAAATTAAAGAAACATGCGGAAAAAGTCCTTCCGAAATTGATTTTCATCCCCCTGAACCCCCTAATAAGACTGCCAACGATTTGAATTTGTACCTTGCTTCCATCGTGGAAAGTCTCCCCCCTTCCACTGGCTCAAGTCCAACTATTCCTCCCAATACTTCCTTCCCCTTTATTTCTCCCTCTGATGCTATAAATAAAATTCTTAAGCTCAGAAAATCAAGTATTTGTCCCTTGGACATCCCAGTTTACTTAATTAAAGCCTTTTCGGACAAAATTGCTGAGCCTTTATCAAATATTTTCAACCACATCACAAAATTTGGTAAATTCCCAAGTTGCTGGATACAAGGTTTTATAAGACCTATCCCAAAAAAATGGACCAGTCTGACTTTCGCCCCATTACACTCACTTCTGTTTTTTCCAAACTTCATGAACGTTTCCTCTGTGACTGGCTTAAGGATAGAATTTGTCCGCGTATTGACACCCGGCAGTTCGGTAACTTAAAAAAAACTTCCACCACCCATTACCTTGTGCACTTAATGCATACCATCGTAAGTAACCTTGATAAACCAAATTTTTGGCTGAACCTTGTCTTAGTTGATTTCCAAAAAGCGTTTGACCTGGTGGACCACACCACCCTAATTCGTTCACTACTGGTTAACTTTAAACTTGATCCTCTGTTAGTAAAAATTGTTATATCGTTTCTTTCAAATAGATCTCAAGTTGTTAAATACAAAAATATTTTCTCTAACCCCCTCCCTATATATTGTGGAATTCCTCAAGGAACCTTATTGGGACCACTTTTATTTCTAGTCATGATTAACCATATTGGTAAGGAATTCCCCCAAAGGTGGAAATACGTGGATGACTTGTCGATCCTCAAAGTATGTCACAGGAATATTAAAAGTGACCCCCTTGAAATTCTAACCCACATTTTGGATGAAGCTAAGAACCTAAATATGAGAATAAATTCCACTAAATCAAATATAATGACGATAAATTTCTTGAAATCTACTCCCGCCTTCCTTGACCCTATCCCTCAAGATATTTCTGTGTCTTCCTTTAAATTACTTTGGGTTACAATTTCCTCTAATTTAAAGTGGGATATCTACGTGAAAGATATTGTCGTAGAGCTAATGCGTCCATGTCTCTCCTTAAGCTCTTGAATAAATTTAACGTCCCCCCATCCCATTCTTTAAGGATTTATACTTCCTTTGTCCGCCTGCATCTTGAATATGCTTGTCCAGTTTAGCATCCTGGCATCTCCCGTGATGAATCAGATAAAATTGAATCTATTCAAAAAGGAGCCCTAAGAATAATTTTTAAAGAAACTTTGGTACCATATTCACTCCTTCTAAAAATGGCCAAGCTGGAAACTCTTCAGCACAGGAGAGGAACACTGTGCCTCCGTTTTGCAAAAAATGCAATAATAAACCCTCGCTCGGAAAACATTTTCCCCAAAAGACACTCCCCATCCAGACACCGCCTGCCACGTACTGTTTCTGAACCCGTTCCTATCTTGTCCCCCATCCTTTGTTTAACCTCCAGATATGAAAAAACCTTTGTCCCCTTCATTCCTGATCAAATAAACCACTAGTTTTTTTTTGTTTTTGTTGTTTTTTTTTGTTTTTTTTTTTTCGTACTGATGATACCCATGCTTGTGTCCGTTTGGTTCTTCTTTTTCCTCCCCTTTTTATGTACTCTATTTTAAACCATTTTAACACTATTTTTATCTCAATTTTTTTTTTTGGTTTTGTTTTAGTTTATGCCTTTTTAACTTTCTTACATTTGACACTTTTTGTTTTTTAGACTAATGAATGGCTTTGCCTTTCTGATATTGTTTTTGGCATTGTCTAGCCAGTTTTTTAGTTGTTGTGCTATTTCTATGTTTTTTTTATTTATTATATGACCCCGAAATTCAAATTCGGCCATTCTTTAACCACTTTTTCGTGGTCAACCCATGCCTGGGGCATTTTTTTATTATTTGCTAATGCAAACTGATATGCAAGTTTCCTGGCCTGTATTTCAGTAAGCCCGTAGCACATGTTTGAAGCAATGATTAAGTAAGTGACCAAAGCAGCTTCTTCATTGGGAGAAAACACAGTGACAAATCCATGCTTTCTGGCAAGACTGGCTGAGACTTTCTAGTCATCACTGAAATTCTTGTATTGGTTGTACTGCTGCTGAAGCGTTGCTCTGGGAATGCCAAACATACTTCCAACCGTTTGGACACTGATACCTTCACAGACCTTATTCAAAGTTAGTCTAGTATTCTCTTTGGATTCAGTCTGCCATACAGCTGCATCCTGTCTGTACTGTTCTATCTGGCCCCTTTGGGACTCTTGGCATTTTGAGACTTGTTTCTGGTTGTAGACCAGTTCCTAGAACAAAAGTACTTTGATTAGCAAATCATTTTCTTGAAGAAACTTGAGCAAAAAATCCTATGGTACATAGTGAGCCACTGACCCAGTGTGTACTGGTTCTGAGTGGCTCAGTATGTACCACAGGCCATCTGTTCTTTAAAAGTGAAACTGCCTGAAGCTGGTTGTAATAATAGGTAAAAGATGGCACTGTTTATGCTCTCTGATAAATAAGGATTCAAACAAGGTAGAAAACAACCTTCTAGAATAAACCATAGCAGAGGAAGATTAAGAAGTGCATACAAGAAATATTTTTCCTAGGTTATAACAAAGAGGTTAAAGAGACCTGGGTAACAACGAAGATAGAAACATAGGCTATCTTCAAAAATGGACAAAAAAATGGCCATCTTGTAAACTATGTCAAAAGGCTTGAGGGTCCTTTTTCAACTCAGTGGATGGCAGTTAAGCTTAGTGGCTCACTTATCTATGCTCAGTATGTACCACTTACCCCTACTTTTTACTGGGATTTTTTTTCAATGACTGTTTCAATGAAAGAATTGTTTTCTGACTTCAAACTGTCCTAATACTGTACCCCCTCCCCCCCCCCATGTGCAAATATATAGCCCAAATTATATATTTCCCATATATTCTGTCACTTGTCTTTGTCTTGTGCTGAAAAAACCAGTTTGTTCTCAAAAACAACAAAAAACCAGTTTGAAAAGTTTTAATAGCATTGTTTAGCCAGTTTTTTAGTTGTTGTGCTATTTCTATGGGGCTTGTGATAGTCATTTTTTAAAATAAATATCTTATCTTACATCCATTCTTTGACCACTTTTTCGTGGTCAACCCATGCATGGGGCATTTTTTTTTTATTTGCTAATGCAAACTGACATGGAAGTTTCCTGGCCTGTATTTCAGTAAGCCCGTAGCACATGTTTGAAGCAATGATTAAGTAAGTGACCAAAGCAGCTTCTTCATTGGGAGAAAACACAGTGACAAATCCATGCATTCTGGCAAGACTGGCTGAGACTTTCTGGTCATCACTGAAATTCTTGTATTTGTTGTACTGCTGCTGAAGCGTTGCTCTGGGAATGCCAAACATACTTCCTGCCGTTTGGACACTGATACCTTCATAGACCTAATTCAAAGCTAGTCTAGTATTCTCTTTGGATTCAGCCTGCCATACCGCTACATCCTGTCTGTATTGTTCTATCTGGCCCCTTTGGGACTCTTGGCATTTTGAGACTTCTTTCTGGTTGTAGATCAGTTCCTAGGACAAAAGTCCTTTGATTAGCAAATCAATTTCTTGAAGAAACTTGAGCAAAAAATCCTATGGTACATAGTGAGCCACTGATCCCGTATGTACTGGTTCTGAGTGGCTCAGTATGTACCACAGGCCATCTGTTCTTTAAAAGTGAAACTGCCTGAAGCTGGTTGTAATAATAGGTAATAGATGGCACTGTTTATGCTCTCTGATAAATAAGGATTCAAACAAGGTAAAAAACAACCTTCTAGAATAAACCATAGCAGAGGAAGATTAAGAAGTGCATACAAGAAATATTTTTCCTAGGTTATAACAAAGAGGTTAAAGAGACCTGGGTAACAACGAAGATAGAAA
The DNA here is from genome assembly GCF_049724085.1 of Artemia sp. Qi Xiang Cuo. Classification (NCBI taxonomy): domain Eukaryota; kingdom Metazoa; phylum Arthropoda; class Branchiopoda; order Anostraca; family Artemiidae; genus Artemia; species Artemia sp. Qi Xiang Cuo. The sequence goes on from NC_142796.1 coordinate 30,913,431, forward strand.
CATAGGCTATCTTCAAAAATGGACAAAAAAATGGCCATCTTGTAAACTATGTCAAAAGGCTTGAGGGTCCTTTTTCAACTCAGTGGATGGCAGTTAAGCTTAGTGGCTCACTTATCTATGCTCAGTATGTACCACTTACCCCTACTTTTTACTGGGATTTTTTTTCAATGACTGTTTCAATGAAAGAATTGTTTTCTGACTTCAAACTGTCCTAATACTGTACCCCCTCCCCCCCCCCCCATGTGCAAATATATAGCCCAAATTATATATTTCCCATATATTCTGTCACTTGTCTTTGTCTTGTGTTGAAAAAACCAGTTTGTTCTCAAAAACAACAAAAAACCAGTTTGAAAAGTTTTAATAGCATTGTTTAGCCAGTTTTTTAGTTGTTGTGCTATTTCTATGGGGCTTGTGATAGTCATTTTTTAAAATAAATATCTTATCTTACATCCATTCTTTGACCACTTTTTCGTGGTCAACCCATGCATGGGGCATTTTTTTTTTATTTGCTAATGCAAACTGACATGGAAGTTTCCTGGCCTGTATTTCAGTAAGCCCGTAGCACATGTTTGAAGCAATGATTAAGTAAGTGACCAAAGCAGCTTCTTCATTGGGAGAAAACACAGTGACAAATCCATGCATTCTTGCAAGACTGGCTGAGACTTTCTGGTCATCACTGAAATTCTTGTATTTGTTGTACTGCTGCTGAAGCGTTGCTCTGGGAATGCCAAACATACTTCCTGCCGTTTGGACACTGATACCTTCATAGACCTAATTCAAAGCTAGTCTAGTATTCTCTTTGGATTCAGCCTGCCATACCGCTACATCCTGTCTGTATTGTTCTATCTGGCCCCTTTGGGACTCTTGGCATTTTGAGACTTCTTTCTGGTTGTAGATCAGTTCCTAGGACAAAAGTCCTTTGATTAGCAAATCAGTTTCTAGAAGAAACTTGAGCAAAAATCCTATGGTACATAGTGAGCCACTGACCCAGTGTGTACTGCTTCTGAGTGGCTCAGTATGTACCACAGGCCATCTGTTCTTTAAAAGTGAAACTGTCTGAAGCTGGTTGTAAGAATAGGTAAAAGATGGCACTGCTTATGCTCTCTGATAAATAAGGATTCAAACAAGGTAGAAAACAACCTTCTAGAATAAACCATAGCAGAGGAAGATTAAGAAGTGCATACAAGAAATATTTTTCCTAGGTTATAACAAAGAGGTTAAAGAGACCTGGGTAACAACGAAGATAGAAACAAAGGCTATCTTCAAAAATGGACAAAAAAATGGCCATCTTGTAAACTATGTCAAAAGGCTTGAGGGTCCTTTTTCAACTCAGTGGATGGCAGTTAAGCTTAGTGGCTCACTTATCTATGCTCAGTATGTACCACTTACCCCTACTTTTTACTGGGATTTTTTTTCAATGACTGTTTCAATGAAAGAATTGTTTTCTGACTTCAAACTGTCCTAATACTGTACCCCCTCCCCTCCCCCCCCCCATGTGCAAATATATAGCCCAAATTATATATTTCCCATATATTCTGTCACTTGTCTTTGTCTTGTGCTGAAAAAACCAGTTTGTTCTCAAAAACAACAAAAAACCAGTTTGAAAAGTTTTAATAGCATTGTTTAGCCAGTTTTTTAGTTGTTGTGCTATTTCTATGGGGCTTGTGATAGTCATTTTTTAAAATAAATATCTTATCTTACATCCATTCTTTGACCACTTTTTCGTGGTCAACCCATGCATGGGGCATTTTTTTTTTATTTGCTAATGCAAACTGACATGGAAGTTTCCTGGCCTGTATTTCAGTAAGCCCGTAGCACATGTTTGAAGCAATGATTAAGTAAGTGACCAAAGCAGCTTCTTCATTGGGAGAAAACACAGTGACAAATCCATGCATTCTGGCAAGACTGGCTGAGACTTTCTGGTCATCACTGAAATTCTTGTATTTGTTGTACTGCTGCTGAAGCGTTGCTCTGGGAATGCCAAACATACTTCCTGCCGTTTGGACACTGATACCTTCATAGACCTAATTCAAAGCTAGTCTAGTATTCTCTTTGGATTCAGCCTGCCATACCGCTACATCCTGTCTGTATTGTTCTATCTGGCCCCTTTGGGACTCTTGGCATTTTGAGACTTCTTTCTGGTTGTAGATCAGTTCCTAGGACAAAAGTCCTTTGATTAGCAAATCAGTTTCTAGAAGAAACTTGAGCAAAAATCCTATGCTACATAGTGAGCCACTGACCCAGTATATACTGTTTCTGAGTGGCTCAGTATGTACCACAGGCCATCTGTTCTTTAAAAGTGAAAATGCCTGAAGCTGGTTGTAAAAATAGGTAAAACATGGCACTGCTTATGGTCTCTGATAAATAAGGATTCAAACAAGGTAGAAAACAACCTTCTAGGATAAACCATAGCAGAGAAAGATGAAGAAGTGCATACAAGAAATATTTTTCCTAGGGTATAACAAAAAGGTTAAATAGACCTGGGGGAAAGCGAAGATAGAAACATACCTTCAAAAATGGACAAAAAAATGGCCATCTTGTAAACTATGTCAAAAGGCTTGAGGGTCCTTTTTCAACTCAGTGCATGGCAGTTAAGCTTAGTGGCTCACTTAGGCCTACCTATGCTCAGTATGTACCACTTCCCCCTACTTTATACTGGGATTTTTTTTTCAATGACTGTTTAAATTAAATAATTGTTTTCTAACTTCAAACTGTCCAAAGACTGTACCCCCCCCCCCCCATGTGCAGATATATAGCCCAAGTTATATATTTCCCATATGTTCTGTCACCTGTCTTTGTCTTGTGCTAAGCTGAAAAAAAAACTAAAGAAAAAACCAGTTTGTTCTCATGTTTTACACAGCATAAACTTGAGTGAGTGGCCCATAATAGCTTTTGACCCCCCTACTTTATACTGGGATTTTTTTTTCAATGACTGTTTCAATGAAAGAATTGTTTTCTAACTTCAAACTGTCCAAAGACTGTACCCCCCCTCCCCCCATGTGCAGATATATAGCCCAAATTATATATTTCCCATATGTTCTGTCACTTGTCTTTGTCTTGTGCTAAGCTGAAAAAAAACTAAAGAAAAAACCAGTTTGTTCTCATGTTTTACACAGCATAAACTTGAGTGAGTGGCCCATAATAACTTTTGACTCTTTTGTTGTAGCCTATCTGATGATAGAATTACTAAATTTCAGTAAAGTTTTAATAGGCCACTTTTACCTTTATTTAATGGCTTTTTGCTTTTGCATGACTTGTTTATTTTTTTGTTGTTAGGTTACTTGGTGTCATTAGTGTTCCTTTTTCTTTGTCTAGAAGTTATGTTTATTTTCTTTTGTTTACATTGTATGTTTTTCCCCTTAATTTTCTTCCTTTTTTTCTCTTCTACTCTGCTTGTAATGTTTTGTTGCTTTGAGCAAGAAATATCATATTTCATCCTTTAGATTCTGGTTATACAACCCAGGATAATATATTTTATTTATATTTCAGGCTGGATTCCCTTTTATGAAGCCATTGCCTAGCAGGTTTGTCAAGCAATATAGATGTTATCCATTTTCAATGCTCACAGATGATAAACAAGACCTAGGAAAAGGAGGGAAAAGTAAGTGGCACCTGATTTATTTTTTGAGTAGGAACAGAGTACTATTGTTTGTGATATCTATCTATCACAAAACGATAGATATTACAGTCCTATAGGCTCATCTCAATACAAAATAGCAGAAAATAGAGACAACACTTCTGGTTACAGCAAAAAAAAAAAAAAAACACACATCACAATCAGCCCCGGATTTTAACAATAGGCCTAGGTCTAGGGGCATACAATAGCAGGGGGCACAACAAATTATCACTGAGGGATTTTTTTCATAACAAAGCCGGACTGGTGTGATTTATCATCAAAGTGCCAAGTGCACTCTGCCAGCGTGCTGCCTTTTCACAGAAAAGTGATTGTAAAACAATACAGGAATTTTGTGGCCACTTATGAACTGTCAGATGTGTCCCAAGAATGGCAGTTGAGAGTTCGGTGTCACTTCTCTCTTTCACTTTTGGCTCATCAATTGCGTTCTGTTCGGTGCTTCCACTATCCCTGAATTTTTGGGGATTTCCCTGAAAATCTCACAAAAAGGAGCAGCAAAAACACTTGGGCCTAGAAGCGTCAAAGCCTTAAATTCAGCCCTGATCACAATAACAAAAAAAAGACAATAAAGAAGAACTGAATGTCTGGGTATAGGTTGGTAGCTTAAATGAAACGTTCCATAGGTACCAAAACCATAGATGCTACAGTTCCATAGAACTGTCACATTACAAAATGACAAAAAGTGAACTATATTTCTGGAAACAATATAAAAGAACTTCACAATAAACAGAAAGATTAAAAACAAGGATCTGATGTCTGGATATTGAATGGCACCATAAATAACATAAACCATTTAAATAACATATTTCATATGTTTATCATATTACATGACCAATATAGGTACCTCACAATGAACAAGGAACCAATATACCGTACTAGGACCATAGATATTATGGTTAAGTATGCTGTCTTTTGTAAAATAAGGTCCCAAACCAAAGCTGTTTTAAAAACAGGAATTTTATTTGTTGAAACATCAGGGTCAGGCAACCAGAGGCTGTTTTAGGGAAGGGACAGAGGGGGCACTTGCCCTGGGCATAGAAATGTTAGGGGTGCATAATTTCAAATAAATAACGTAACAGTTATAATCATTTTGTACTTTTGAAATTTCGTTTTATTAAAATAAAATAGAGGGCACAAATAATAAATGAAAATATTTAATAAACTATTAATTAATTCATAGAAAAAATTAAACAATAACTATTAAAATAATTAATTATAATTAAATAATCTAAATAATAAATTAACATAATAAATAATTGAAATTATTGAACCCAGTAAAGGAAGAACCACAGCCCATAGTAACCTAAAAAAACAAAACAAAAACAAGTTGTATAAAAAAAACTGACAAGTGAGAAAAAATTACAATTTATAGCTGATGCAGGAAATTGTTCTATTATCTCAACTAGCCTTATTAGTAAAATGCTATTTGAAAAGCCAAATTATGGAAATTTCGAAAAATAGCCTGAATTCCTATTATGTAAAATTGTATCAAATTGAAGCAAAAAGAACACTATCGGGATCTCCAAAAGCCAAATTATGGAAATTTCGAAAAATAGCCTGAATCCCTATTATGTAAAATTGTATCAAATTGAAACAAAAAGAACACTATTGGGATCTCCATGGCCAAAAACCCTATTCAAGGAACTCATAGTTTCATGACTTGAACAACAAGGAAAATCACTTTTTTGTATGGATAACACTGATGTTCTTTTCCTTTTTATTTTTTTCTCTACTGCTATCACAGCACTGGAACATTATAGAGAGCTGTTTAATGGCTCGTTTCAAAGGAAATCGCTACATTAAGTGTTTTTGTATTTAAAAAAGCATAATGTTAAAAATGTAATCAATTTTTCGACAGGAAACTGCATCTTTGTGTACAAGATTATAAATGATGTCATATTCGTATAGTACAACCATGAATGATGCTATAGTTTGATTACATGATGGTCAGTTGCAACTTGGGTTCATTCCTTACTATAACCAGCTAAGAAGAAACTGAAAGCTTCTACCTGTGTCTGATATATAGTCATGGTTGTATCATTATAAGTTCAGCAGAAGGTTTGTGTCTAAAATAAATGTAAAAGTCTTAATTGTAAAATATTTTCAGAACCAATTTATTGGAATTTTATTAAGGAGTGATTTTGGGTGTGGTTAACGAAAAGGAGTAAGCAATTATCATAGTTACAGCATCTGCTGCAACTAGGTGAAGAACGAGCTCTAGCTCATAGTAACTGAAAATTCGCGTAAGTGTTTCGAAAAAAAAACTGTCAAGTGATGGAGTCACCATTTAAGGTGATTCAGGAATTGCAAATATTAGATTTAAGGTTAAAAGTTTCTACTATAAGACACAATAGAAAAATAACCCATGTGGGTCACACCAGACAGATTGTAACGTCAAACATGATAACACATCCACAATTCACAGTTACTGCAGCACAACGTCTGTGGGACTCTCCTCTGGAGAAGGAGGATCGAAGTTCAAGTGTCTGTGGTAACGAATTGATTTATTGATTTGACTTAGTGATCGCCGTGGATTTGTTTTTGGTTGTGCTGCTACCCTGGTTGCAACTATCTCCTCAACTAATAGAAGTAAAGTTTATAGTGGTATTTTTAGACCTTTGAAGCAGGATTTTTAGGACTTCAGGTAGGATTACCGAGGGGAAGCAAGTAGAAGCGTTGATTTCGATATCAATGTAGGGAATGAAGCAAAACTTGCGGTATCTGAAATGCATCACACGCTAGGAATTATAATGCATTTTCCCAGCTTTACGGTAGCACTGAAATGGATAAGAATTAAGACATGGATAATCTTTAAAGGTGGTTAAAAATATTTATAGTTGTTTTCAATAGAAACATTGCTAAGGTTTATGTATAGTTTGTGTTTAGTATCTTGAGTGGAATACGATTTGAATAATGCTTTAGAGCAGTGGCGCAATTCTTGATGTGTATCTCACTCTAAACGTTTTCAAAGTCTAGTTGAAAAACAGAGTAGAACCGTTAACACTAGTTAACTGAGAAGCTGGCGTAAGAAAGGAGGAGTTGCTAGGGAACAAAAGGAGCTACTTAAATTATATGGGTAATGTCAAGGCTATTACACAGATGAGCAGCACTCAGTAATAGGTCGTATAATTTTCTTATACAGGGTAGTAATGCTTTGCAGGTTAAATCTTCTGAATATTCTTTTGATGCAAAGCAAATTGTAATTTGCTTTGCAGACAGCTGATTCTTGTTTATCAAACTTCATTTATCGAAAATGATACCGAAATTTCGGACAGAATCAATAGAACATACATCTGCATCATCAGGGAGATACTGGTATTCTGCGTATTGGAGAACCCTACTGTAAAACTTTCAAGCTCCTATATACAAAAACGTGGAATTTTTTCATTTTTTGCCAGAAGAAAGATAACGCTTGTGTGTCAATTTTTTTTCTATGGGTGATCGTATCGAAATAATGGTCCTAGAAGATCAGGAGAGGGTTCATTAGAACAGAAATAAAAAATTTTAGTGCGCTTTTTAAGTGACTAAAAGATTGGATGGCAACTAGCAATGTATTCATGTATGAATGTATTTCAGTATTTTGGATGCACAGTAGCTTATTTTAGATTACAGATGTACAGGGTGTCCACAGTTCAGTTCAGTTCATTTTATTTAACATCAAAAATACATTTAACTAATATACCTGCCTCAAGAAAGATACAAAAAGTACTTGCGACCGGGCGGGTACATACAACTCATCTACTAACTAATAATCATAGGCAGCGCCCTAGCGCTACCTAAGTAAAGAACGATGTGGGCACAATGTGTGTTTTTTGTTGTTTTTTTTCTTAAGCCGGGCACTTCGTATCGAAGGAGTTGTCGTAGAAACTTCGAAAAGGGCTCATTCGATTGGAAATTGGAGTGGCTAGTGCCCTTTTTAATAGTCGAAAGCGATTGGAGGGCAACTAGCCCCCCCCCCTCACGCCATCATTCCCCCAAGCACATCCAATCAAAATTTTGAGATAGCCATTTTGTTCAGCTTAGTTGATTTCCAGGTAGAAAATATGTTTTTGAGGAGGACACTCCCCACGACCCTCGGGGCAAGGGTTTTGAGTTATGCCCTGAGGGCATATAAGAACGATGTTGGCACAATGTCCTATGTATAATATTTTTCCTTTAGATCAGGGCACTTCATATGGAAGGGGTCATCGTAGAAACTTCAAAAGGGGCTCATTCGATTGGAAATTGAGAGTTCGAGTGCCCTTTTTAATAGTCGAAAGTGATTGGAGGGCAACTAGCCCCCCCCCTCACGCCATCATTCCCCCAAGCACATCCAATCAAAATTTTGAGATAGCCATTTTGTTCAGCTTAGTTGATTTCCAGGTAGAAAATATGTTTTTGAGGAGGACACTCCCCACGACCCTCGGGGCAAGGGTTTTGAGTTATGCCCTGAGGGCATATAAGAACGATGTTGGCACAATGTCCTATGTATAATCTTTTTTCCTTTAGATCAGGGCACTTCATATGGAAGGGGTCATCGTAGAAACTTCAAAAGGGGCTCATTCGATTTGAAATTGAGAGTTCGAGTGCCCTTTTTAATAGTCGAAAGTGATTGGAGGGCAACTAGCCCCCCCCCCCCCTAAGCCCACCATTCCCCCAAACACATCCAATCAAAATTTTGAGATAGCCATTTTGTTAAGCGTAGTTGATTTCCCGACAGAAAATATGTTTTTGAGGATGATACTCCCCCACAACCCTCAGGGCAAGGGTTGTAAGTTATGCCCTGGGGGCATATAAAGTTTTGATAGAAAGTGTTGTCGTAGAAACTTCAAAAAAGGCTCATTCGATTGGAAATTCAAAGGGCTATTGCCCTTTTTAATAGTCGAAAGTGATTGGAGGGCAACTAGCCCCTCCCCCACGCCCATCATTTCCCCAAACACATCCAATGAAAATTTTGAGATAGCCATTTTGTTCAGCGTAGTTGATTTCCAAATAGAAAATATGTTTTTGGAGGAGGACACTCCCCCACAACCCTCGGGGCAAGGGTTTTAAGTTATGCCTTGAGGGTATATAAGAACGATGTTGGCACAATGTACTATTTATTATTTTATTTCCTTTTGAGTTGCGTACTTCATATGAAAGGGGTCGTCGTAGAAACTTCAAAAGGAGCTCATTCGATTGGAAAATGAGAGTTCTAGTGCCCTTTTTAATAGTCAAAAGTGATTGGAGGGCAACTATCCCCCTCCCCACGCCCATCATTCCCCCAAACACATCCAATCAAATTTTTGAGATAGCCATTTTGTTCAGCGTAGTTGATTTGCACATAGAAAATATTTTTTTGAGAAGGACACTCCCCCAGAGTCCTCAGGGTAAGGGTTTTAAGTTATGCCCTGGGGGCATATAAGGTTTTTAAAGAAGGGGTTGTCGTAGAAACTTCAAAAATAGCTCATTCGATTGGAAATTCAAAGGGCAACTAGCCCCTCTCCACGCCCATCATTCCCTCGCTCTTTACGCTAAAGTTTTTTATTGTTTAAAAAAATAAAGTTGTAAGACAGAGTCAAACTTTAGCGTAAAGAGCGAGGCGTCTAGGAGCAGACAACACCTTTCATATACAGAATAATTGTTGTTCGTTTTAAGTTTTAATGTCACTTCTTACTTTCAGTTAAAAAATTTATTTTTTTTATTTAATTTCTGAACGTTTTTGAATTAATGCAGCTTTTATTTTGGCTCACCGTACATGAATAATTAAAACGAAATTCGCATATTAATTTTATTTTTTTGGCTAAATGGCTTTCTCGAAATTTCGTTCTGACGTAACTTACGAATTAACTTACATAACGAATTTCTATATTTGTATGTTTATTACGTATATTAGGGAGTTCGCCTCCTAGTCAATACCTCGCTCTTTACGCTAAAGTTTAAACTTTGTTCGAACCACAAACCCCTGAATCACAAAGACCGGTTAATTAGAATAGGTAGCTCTTTTGAAAGTACTGAAAAAAACTTTAGCGTAAAGAGCTTGGTAATGACTAGGGCACGAGCCCTCTCATATACTTACTAATTTTTGTTCGTGTCAAGTTTCCATTCTGCTCCTTGCTCTCAGTTAAAAAAAACTTGTTTTTTTTTATTTAATTTCTGATCGTTTTTTAAATAATGCTGGGAATTCCGGCATCCCCTTTATAGAAATTCCACTTCTCCCAAGGAACTGTCCTTCATGGAAAGATTTTCCCCCGTAACCTCTACTCCGACCCCCTCCCCCCTAACCAGAAAAAATTCTTCCTGAAAACACCTGTATACTTCCCAATAACCAATACTATACGTAAACAATGGGCAAAGTTTATAACTTGCAGCCCTTCCCCCAGGAACTTTGGGAGATTAAGTCATCCTCAAAGACATATAAATTAGATTTTCGACTATGCTGAACAAAATGGCTATCTCAAAATTTTGATTGGGTTACTTCGGGGAAAAAATGAGCGTGGGAGGGGGCCAAGTTGCCCTCCAATTTTTTTGGTCACTTAAAAGATCGCTAAAGCTTTAAATTTCCGTTCGAATGAGCCCTCTCACGATATTCTAGCACTACTGGATCAATATGATCACCCCTGGAAAAAAAAAACACTCATCCGCGATCTTTCTTCTGGCAAAAAATACAAAATTCCATATTTTTGCAGATAGGAGCTTGAAACTTCTTTAGTAGGGTTCTTGGATACGCTGAATCTGATGGTGTGATTTTCGTTAAAGTTCTATGACTTTTAGGGGTTGTTTCCCCCTTTTTCGAAAATAAGGCAAATTTTCTCAGGCGCGTAAGTTTGGAATGGTAAGACAAAACTTCGTAAAATTTGTATATTTGAAATCAGCATTAAAATTTCATACTTTTAATGTTCCTATTGGTATCAATATTCCGTTTTTAGAGTTTCGGTTTCTATTGAGCCGGGTCGCTCCTTACTTACAGTTCGTTACCACGAACTGTTTGATTATTAAAAATGATGCCATTTCACTTGTTGATAGATAGTCTTATCAGCCATCCGTCCTAGGGCAGAACTAAGGTAGATAGTCATGGAATAGGGGTAATTAATTAAAATAGTATATGAATTTCTATAAGCCATTTAAAGGCAATTGGAGACCCCAAATAAAAGGCTTTCAAAGATTCATGACTGACCATGTTCACAGGACTTTGAAGACAATTGGAGTAGAAATGACCCTATTGACACGATCAGAACACCATATTTGGGCATGGAATCCCTAGGGAGAACACGTTTCCGAGAACTTGATTGCGTAATCGATTGGGAATTTGGAATACCTGTGCTGTCAGTCATTAATCAAATTGTTTCCGGGCAAAGTTTATTAATGTCTGACAGGTGCTGTCAATCATTAATCAAATTGTTTCCGGGCAAAGTTTATTAATGTCTTTGATTTATTTCCAAGGAGAATTGTCTCCGGAGCGATGTTTATTAATGTCTTTGGAGTTCTTCCAGGAGAATGTTTCCGGGCGAATGTTTTCATCTTAGAGACGAAGAGAATTACGCGGGAAAGGGTTTCCTAGTAATTTGAAATGTGACAGCGCAGGGATGCCAAAAACAAAAGGAACACGCTGAAATTATGTTTAGGGGTTATTTGGGCGAAACCGTTTTAGACATTTTAGGGAATTATTTCGGCGAAACAGTTAGAGACATTTTAAAAGATGATTTTAGAAGAGGTTTTAGAAGAGGATTTGAGGGTGAAACTCTATGGTCGTTATAATACACAAGTTGTATTTGAACAGTATCGTGAGGTCCCCTACCCCAAACCCCAAGGGCCCACATACCCCACCCCAAACCCCAAGGAAGCCCCCGGTCCTCAAAGGTCCCCCGGGCTCCCAAAGGGCCCCCGGCGCCCCAAAGGCCCCGGAGCCTCCATTTTAATACTTTTTTAAGGCTTTATTATATCTTTTCAGAACAAATTATTTTCTTAATGTCCATCCTAAGCCCATTTTACAAGTTGAAGTACCCATCCTTTTCACTCACAACTTTACTATGCTTCTTTTTTGAATGCTCCAATACCAAGCAATACTTTTCAAAGGCATTTCAGAACCAGTTCTTTTCTAAATGTTCCCTTCTAAACCCATTTTACAAATTGAAGTAGCCATCCTTTACACCCACAACTTTAGATTACAGCTTTTTGAATGCTCCAACAACCAGCAATACTTTACAAAGGGCATTGCAGAACAATTTCTTTTCTTAATGTCCTTCCTAGACCCATTTTACAATTTGAATTACCCATCATTTTCACACACAACTTTATTTTACAGCTTTTTGAATGCCCAACACCAGGCAATACTTTTCAAAAGGAATTTCAGAACAAGTTCTTTTCTTATATACCCGTCCTAACCCCATTTTAAAAGTTGAAGTACCCATCTTTTTCAACCAAATCTTTACTTTACAGCTTTTTGAATGCTCCAACACCAAGCAATACTTTTCAAAGGTATTTCAGAACCAGTTATTTTCTTAATGTCATTACTAAACCCATTTTACAAGTTGAATTATCCCATCCTTTTCACCCACAACTTTACTTTACTGCTTTTTTGAATGCTCCAACACCAAGCAATACTTTTCAAAGGGCTTTTCAGAACAAGTTATTTTCTTAATGTCCATCCTAAACCCATTTTACAAGTTGAAGTATCCATCCTTTTCATCCAACAACTTTACTATACTGCTTTTTTGAATGCTCCAACACCAAGCAATACTTTTCAAAGGCATTTCAGAACCAGTTCTTTTCTTAATGTCCCTCCTAAACCCATTTTACAACTTGAAGTACTCATCTTTTTCACCCACAACTTTACTTTACAGCTTTTTGAATGCTCCAACACCAAGTATTACTTTTCAAAGGCCATTTCACAACAAGCTCTTGTCTTAATGTATTTCCTAAACCCATTTTACAAGTTGAAGCATCCATCCTTTCCATCCACAACTTTACTTTACAGCTTTTGAATGCCCCAACACCAAGCAATACTTTTCAAAAGGCATTTCAGAACAAGTTCTTTTGTTAATGTCCTTCCTAAACCCCTTTTACAAATTGAAGTACCCATCCTTATCAGCCACAGCTTTACTATACTGCCTTTTTGAATGCTACAACACCAAGCAATACTTTTCAAAGGGCATTTTACGACAAGTTCTTTTCTTAGTGTCCTTCCTAAACCCATTTTACAAGTTGAAGTACCCATCCTTTTCACCCACAACTTTACTTTACAGCTTTTTTGAATGCTCCAACACCAAGAAATACTTTTCAAAAGGCATTTCAGAACAAGTTCTTTTCTTAATGTCCTTCCTTAACCCATTTTACAAGTTAAAGTACCCATCCTTTTCACCCACAACTTTACTATACTGCCTTTTTGAATGCTCCAACACCAAGCAATACTTTTCAAAGGGTACTTCACAACAAGTTCTTTTCTTAATGTCCCTCCTCAACCCATTTTACAACTTGAAGTACTCATCTTTTTCACCCACAACTTTACTTTACAGCTTTTTTGAATGCTCCAACACCAAGCAATACTTTTCAAAAGGCATTTCAGAACAAGTTCTTTTCTGAATGTCCTTCCTAAACCCATTTTACAAATTTAAGTACCCATTCTTTTACACACAACTTTACTTTACAGCTTTTGAATGCTCCAACACCAAGCAATACTTTTCAAAGGGCATTTCATAACCAGTTCTTTTCATAATGTCCATCCTAAACCCATTTTACAAGTTGAAGTACCCATCCTTTACACCCACAACTTTACTTTACAGCTTTTTGAAGGCTCCAACACAAAGCAATACTTTTCAAAGGGCATTTGAATTAGCCGTCCTTTTCACCCACAACTTTACTATACTGCTTTTTTTAATGCTCCATCACCAAGCAATACTTTTCAAAGGGCATTTCAGAACCAGTTCTTTTCATAATGTCCATCCTAAACCCATTTTACAAGTTGAAGTACCCATCCTTTACACCCACAACTTTACTTTACATCTTTTTGAATGCTCCAAAACCAAGCAATACTTTTCAAAGGACATTTGAAGTAGCCATCCTTTTCACCCACAACTTTACTATACTGCTTTTTCGAATGCTCCAACACCAAGCAAAACTTTTCAAAAGGAATTCCAGAACCATTTCTTTTCATAATGTCAATCCTAAGCCCATTTTACAAATTGAAGTACCAATCCTTTACACCCACAACTTTACTTTACAGCTTTTTGAATGATCAAAAACCAAGCAATACTTTTCAAAGGGCATTTGAAGTAGCCATCCTTTTCACCCACGACTTTACTATACTGCATTTTGAATGCTCCAACACCAAGCAATACTTTTCAAAGTCATTTCAGAACCAGTCCTTTTCTTAATGTACCTCCTAAACCCATTTTACAAATTGAAGTACCCACCCTTTTTACACACAACTTTACTTTACAGCTTTTTGAATGCGCCAACACCAAGCAATACTTTTCAAAGGGCATTTCAGAACAAGTTATTTTCTTAATAACCCTCCTAAACCCATTTTACAACTTGAAGTACCCATCTTTTGCAGCCACAACTTAACTTTACAGCTTTTTGAATGCTCCAACACCAAGCAATACTTTTCAAAAGGCATTTCAGAACAAGTTCTTTTTCTTAATGTTCATCCTAAACCCATTTTACAACATGAGGTACCCATCCTTTTCACCCACAACTTTACTATACTGCTTTTTTGAATGCTCCAACACCAAGCAATACTTTTCAAAGGGCATTTCTGAACCAGTTGTTTTCATAATGTCCATCCTAAACCCATTTTACAAGTTGAAGTACCCATCCTTTACACCCAAAAATCTACATTACAGCTTTTAGAATGCTCCAACACCAAGCTATACTTTTCAAAGGGCATTTCACAACCAGTTCATTTCTTAATCTCCATCCTAAACCCATTCTTCAAGTTGCAGTTCCCATCCTTTTCATCCACAACTGTACAGCTTTTTGAATGCCCAACACCAAGCAATACTGTTCAAAAGAAATTTCATATAAAGTTATTTTCTTAATGTCTTTCCTAAACCCATTTTACAAATTGAAGTACCAATCCTTTTCACCCACAACTTTACTTTACTGCCTTTTTGAATGCTCCAACACCAAGCAATACTTTTCAAATGGCATTACAGAACAAGTTCTTTTCTTAGTGACGGTCCTAAACCCTTTTACAAATTGAAGTACCCATCCTTTTCACCCACAACTTTACTTTACAGATCGTTGATTGCACAACACTCAGCAATACTTTTCAAATTGCCTTTGAAGTAGCCATCCTTTTTACCCGCAACTTTACTCTACTTCTTTTTTTAATGCTGCTCAAACACCAAGCAATACTTTTCAAAGGGCATTTCAGAACCAGTTCTTTTCATAATGTCCATCCTAAACCCATTTTACAAGTTGAAGTACCCATCCTTTACACCCACAACTTTACTTTACAGCTTTTTGAATGATCCAACACACAGCAATACTTTTCAAAGGGCATTTGAATTAGCCATCCTTTTCAACCACAACTTTACTATACTGCTTTTTTGAATGGTCCAACACCAAGCAATACTTTTCAAAGGCATTTCAGAACCAGTTCTTTTCTTAATGTCCCTCCTAAACCCATTTTACAAATTGAAGTACCCATCCTTTTTACGCACAACTTTACTTTACAGCTTTTTGAATGCGCCAAATCCAAGCAATACTTTTCAAAGGGCATTTCAAAACAAGTTCTTTTCTTAATGTCCCTCCTAAACCAATTTTACAAATTGAAGCACCCATGCTTTACACCCACAACTTTACTTTACAGCTTTTTGAATGCTCCAACACCAATAAAAACGTCTCAAATGCCAATTTACAACCATTTCTTTTCATAAGGTCCTTCCTAAACCAATTTTACAATTTAAATCAGCCATCCTTTTTACCCACGACTTTAATTTACAGCTTTTTGAATACTCCTACATACAGAAATTAGTCCCAAAGGACACTTCAGAACAAATTTTATTCATAATGTCCCTCCTAAAACTATTTTACAAGTTGAAGTGCCCATCTTTTTCACCCAAAACTTTACGTTACAGCTCTTTGAATGCGTCAACACCAAGCAATACTTTTCAAAGGGCATTTCAGGACAAGTTCTTTTCTTAATGTCCTTCCTAAACCCATTTTACAAGTTGAAGCATCCATCCTTTTCATCCAAAACCTTACTTTACAGCTTCCGGGGAAATATTTGGAACAGAACTTTAAAATTTTTCATCTCTTTGAGAAAGGTCGGAACTGAATTTAAGAAAATTTAGAATTAAAGTGAAACTTTTTATCTTCATAGAAAATAATCAAAATCATAGTATAACTTTTCCTATATTCTAGGGAAAAATTTAGAACTGAACTTTAAATTTTTTTATGTCTTGGTGAACTTAAAACTGAAGTGGAAGCTTTTCATTTTCTCTGGAGAAATTAGAATTGAATTGTGTTCGTTGGTAAAATTCAGAAGAGAACTTGAACTTTTCTATCTTCTATAAAAAATTTGGAATAGTATTTTAATTTTTTCATCTCTTTGAGAAAAATCTGAACTGAAGTGGAAACTTTTTATATTATTTTGGGAAAATAGAATTGATCAATAACTTATTTCATTTTCATTGAGAAAATTCAGAATCGAAGTTGAACTTTTCTTCTTCTGGGAAAATATTTGGAACAGAACTTTAAATTTTTTCATCTCTTTGAGAAAGGTCGGAACTGAATTTAAAAAAATTTAGAATTAAAGTGAAACTTTTTATCTTCATAGAAAATAATCACAACATGTTCTCTTCCTATTCTAAGGAAAAATTTAGAACTGCAAATTCCTAAGTCTTCTTAAGATGAAATGGAAGTTTACCACTGAAGTTGAAAGCTTCCATTTTTCATGCAAAAAATTTAAAGTTCAGTTCTAAATTTTTCCTTAGAAGATAGGAATAGTTATACTTTTGATTGTGATTATTTTCTATGAAGATAAAAAGTTTCACTTTAATTCTAAATTTTCTTAAAATTCAGTTCCGACCTTCTCAAAGAGATGAAAAAATTTAAGAGTTCTGTTCCAAATATGTTTTCCCGGAAGAAGAAAAGTTCAACTTCGATTCTGAATTTTCTCAATGAAAATGAAATAAGTTATTGATCAATTCTATTTTCCCAAAATAATATAAAAATTTTCCACTTCAGTTCAGATTTTCTCAAGAGATGAAAAAATTAAAATACTATTCCAAATTTTTCATAGAAGATAGAAAAGTTCAAGTTCTCTTCTGAATTTTACCAACAGAACACAATTCAATTCTGAATTTCTCAGAGAAAATGAAAAGCTTCCACTTCAGTTTTAAGTTCACCAAGACATAAAAATTTAAAGTTCAGTTCTAAATTTTTCCTGTAGAAGATAGGAAAAGTTATACTATGATTGTGATTATTTTCTATGAAGATAAAAAGTTTCACTTTAATTCTAAATTTCTCTTAAATTCAGTTCCGACCTTTCTCAAAGAGATTAAAAAAATTAAAGTTCTGTTCCAAACATTTGCTGTAGCTGTAAAAGTAAAGTTGTGGATGAAAAGGATGGATGCTTCAACTCGTAAAATGGGCTTTAGGAAGGACATTAAGAAAAAGAACTTGTTGTGATGTACCCTTTGAAAAGTATTGCTTGGTGTTGGAGCATTCAAAAAGCTAGCAGTAAAAGTTGTGGGTGTAAAGGATTCGGGTGCTTCAACTTGTAAAATGGGTTTAGGATGGACATTATGAAAAGAACTGGTTCTGGAATGTCCTTTGAAAAAGTGTTGCTTGGTGTTGGAGCATCTCAAAAAGCAGCATAGTAAAGTTGTGGGTGAAAAGGATGGGTACTTCAACCCTGTAAAAATGGGTTTAGGAAGGACATTAAGAAAAGAACTTGTCTGGAAATGCCTTTTGAAAAGTATTGCTTGGCGTTGGAGCATTCAAAAAGCTGTAAAGTAAAGTTGTGGGTGTAAAAGGATGGTTAGTACTTCAATTTGTAAAATGGGTTTAGGAGGGACATTAAGAAAAGAACTTGTTTTGAAATGCCCTTTGAAAAGTATTGCTTGGATTTGGCGCATTCAAAAAGCTGTAAAGTAAAGTTGTGCGTAAAAAGGATGGGTACTTCAATTTGTAAAATGGGTTTAGGAGGGACATTATAGAAAAGAACTGGTTCTGAAATGCCCTTTGAAAAGTATTGCTTGGTGTTGGAGCATTCAAAAAGCAGTATAGTAAAGTTGTGGTTGAAAAGGATGGCTACTTCAAATGCCCTTTGAAAAGTATTGCTTGGTGTTGGATCATTCAAAAAGCTGTAAAGTAAAGTTGTGGGTGTAAAGGATGGGTACTTCAACTTGTAAAATGGGTTTAGGATGGACATTATGAAAAGAACTGGTTCTGGAATACCCTTTGAAAAATATTGCTTGGTGTTTGAGCAGCATTAAAAAAAGAAATAGAGTAAAGTTGCGGGTAAAAAACATGGCTACTTCAATTGCCCTTTGAAAAGTATTGCTTAGTGTTTTATATTCAAAAAGCTGTAAAGTAAAGTTGTGGGTGAAATGGATTGGCACTTCAATTTGTAAAAGGGCTTAGGACGGTCAGTAATAAAAGAACTGGTTCTGAGATACCTTTTGAAAAGTATTGCTTGGTGTTGGAGCATTCAAAAAGGCAGTATAGTAAAGTTGTGTGTGAAAAGAATGGATACTTCGATTTGTACATTGGGTTTAGGATGGACATTAAGAATAGAACTTGATCTGAAATTCCTTTTGAAAAGTATTGCTTGGTGTTGGAGCATTAAAAAGGCTGTAAAGTAAAGTTGTGGTTGAAAAGGACGGGAACTTCAACTTGTAAAATGGGTTTAGGAAGGACATTATGAAAAGAACTTGTTCTGAATTGCCCTTTGAAAAGTATTGCTTGGTGTTGGAGCATTCAAAAGCTGTAAAGTAAAGTTGTGGGTGTAAAGGATGGGTACTTCAACTTGTAAAATGGGTTTAGGATGGTCATTATGAAAAGAACTGGTTCTGAAATGCCCTTTGAAAAGTATTGCTTGGTGTTGGAGCATTCAAAAAAGCAGTATAGTAAAGTTGTGGGTGAAAA